>NW_009630560.1:37293-48559 GCF_000690535.1 Cariama cristata
AATACCAGAATTCTTTCTTCCTCTTTACTGTTCATAAAGGGAGCACAATTAAATAGCTGAGATACACACAGCTGTGCTGTAGACAACTGAACTTAAGTGAGATGAATACTACATGAAATGTCAACTTTTATCCTAAGGTTCACATTTAAAAACAATGTAATGACCATCTTTACTAATTAAATCCATTAAATTTGATAGCAAATCTCTTGACTCAGAGTAGCTTCTGATTTCAGAGTCATTTACAGTAATGAAAACTGACAGTCATAAAATTAGTCTCCAGAAATGCTCATACAGTAGATAATGACAACTGGAAATTTCTGTACAATGATTTGTAGACTCATGTTTCTATGAGTTGTACCCAGTATTCCTCTGTTCATGATGTTACCTCCTCTTCCAAGCCTTGAATGGCTCACCTGCTCCACTTGGAGAGCAAATAATTCTCATGAAAAATTTTGCCTTAGCAACAAAGTTTATTACATGAAAATAGGGTATTTAAAATAATAGACGTATACCTTAAAAATAAAACTAGAATGTAGTATTATTACATTTCCATAACAGGGACATTGTGTTGTATCTCTTTTTCAGAGAAGGGATCAAAACAGTCCTTTTTTCTTGTTGTAAGAGAGACAGAAAAAGTCAGACTCCTTTATGGAGAAACTGCATTGCTAGAGATAGTCATGCAAGGAACAGAAATTAATTCTATTGGGAAGAAAAATGAAGGAAATTAAGATGTCTAGGACTTGCAAGTGAAAACTTAGAAGACTGAGAGGTGTGACAACCACACAGGTTCTGAAGAATCAAGATATTATTATTTTATTCAAGAAAGGAGATACTATTTGGAAACTAAAAGTTTTCAGTTTAAAAGCTTTGGCCCTCTTTGGAGTTTCAGTTTAGACTATGGTTGCCACAGATTAAGTTTTCACTTGCGGAATTAAGATGACAACCAGCAGGGGAGGATTTAAAGCATGGCTACTCATCCACAATAGAGAGATTAGAAAGTTGTTATGTGAAGCTGCCTGAAAAGCAGACAAGTAACTTCTGTACTGCTCCTCTAATAGTCTCAGGCATTCTCCTCACTGCTGTAATACCATGGAGCCTCACAAGACCAGAACCCTGAAAGACTTGTGCGGCATAATACAGGAACCTCTCCTTGCTATGCCTTCAGTTGGACCTTGAAATATTACTCAGATGAACGCTCTATGAAAAGGTTAAAAGGTCAGAACTGGTGTTAATTCAGACACTGGTCTGGAATTATTAGGTGTTTGCTAATATTCCTGAAACCCACCCTAACAGCAAAATGTTAAAATAAAAATAAGTAAAAAAGTAATTTGTTTGCAGAATTCAAATGCAGATCATAGAAATACTTGCTTCTAAGATGAATGCAAGGCTATATGTGAGAAAAGCATGCTTATATTTACCTATACTTTAGATCAATGCCAAGTATTTCAGATTTAATAAATACTTTTTTCTAGTTAAATTTTGGCGAGACGAGTCTCATTTTTATTGTATAGATTTACAAAATATTTAAATGCAATTTTTATAACTGTATGGTTGTTTTGTATACAATTCCTCTTTATAAACCTATATAAATAGGAATATGGATGATACTCATTCCAAGTTGCTGGCTGAAACTTGAATAGCTGCAGATGTAGCTCCAAGGTAGTCTCACATGACTCCTTGTGTCAGCTTTGAGGGATACCATGCACTAACGTACACCAGGTGATGACTAATCTGTCACGACTCCTGATAGGTATCCTTATAAGATCTAACATAGAAAGTTGTAAGTATTTAAAGATGAATGCATTATGCATTGTCTATTTCTTACACAAATTTCTTACACAAATTCCATCAAGTAACAGTCAATGTTTGTATCATAAGTATTTTTTAAGAGAAATCTTCAATTTTGTGGTCTTTATTCCCAGAAACAACTGAATACAATTCTTTGGAAGGTATTCTGAGACCATCCACAAACACCAACTCTTGCTTATTTGGTAAAACAAATTATTTCAATTCTATGATAGCAGGATTCATCTAAAGATAGATTTTTTTCTTCTTGGCCTTTTTATTGGTAAATAAATTGACAGAATAACATCTACGATGAAAAAACACATATTTACAGTTCTATATTAATTTGAAGTGTCTTGGAAGCCTTTTAACTCAGATATGTCATATAACTCTAAAATATCTTGTTCAGTAGATACTTCATAACTGGCAATATTTTTATAATGCCACATTCGATTTTGTGGGTTCATATATACAGAACATACAGTAGTTTGATTAACTTGACAACAGCTGTGCAAATTCCAGAGCCTCTGAACTCACAATTAAGAAGACAAATAAAACTTGGAAATATTTTGGGGGTTTTTGCTGTTGTTTCTCTTCTCTAACTGCTTGAGATAAGATGTTGTATCTATATCACATAATATCTGAAAATTAATGAACTCAGGAACAGCATACTCAAAAAATGAAAAATTTGGCAATGTCAGATAGGAATACTATAACCCTGTGTGACTGAGAGAAAACCAAACTATGATAATTACATTGAACAGTGTCTACATGTCATTCAAAAGCTGTACTGAAATAGTAAGGCAACTGTTAGAGTAATATACTTCTCAACATGAATACTTGATCTTCAGTTATGATGATGTTTGTTTTGTGGATTTCCTCTCCCTTCTGTATGTATTCTGATTAGCAACTGCTGAGAAAGAACTACACTCCATAGAACAGCTCACAAACAGATCATATTTTCAAAGTAAAAAATAGTGAAACCAATGCAACTGCAGTGGAACAGTCCCTGCAGCTCTATCCTCATCCTTCTTCATTTGCTGCCACATACATTTCCTTAATTTTACATTTTATTACATTTGTCCTTCAGACTCTTTATCTCTGTAGAGAAGCATAGTCTTCTTTAATAAGGAGTAAAAATTGAATACAGTCCCTGTGAGTTCCTGATCATCCTGGGCATAGACCTGCATATAAATGTGGATTTAATGCCGCTGCAGTTCACTGAACATCTGAAAAGAAAAGATAAACGTTCTCTGCATAGACTACTGTGGCGACTTTGACATTGCTGGACATACATTTCCCCAGTAGTGACATTCAGTGAGGAGACAAAAGAAGGATTAAACATTATAATTGCACTTTGACAAGAACATATAACTTCTGGGATGGATTAATATTCCTACAGAGAATTTTACTACTATGTCTGACAATACTTCCTTATGAACTTTTATTCTAGGTGCCTTTTTTCTTTAGCAGTAAAATGACTCATGGAGTGCTCTGAACAAACATTTATCTCTATTCCAAGGAAAATTTACTGTAAGTTCATGAAAGGTCATCCAGACTTTTCCACTGCTTAGCAGGATTTGGTCATCTCAGCTGACCTTACAATAGGTCCTAGATTCTTACTTTTTACCTTGGATGTCCTCTCCTTCTGACTATAATCTAGGATAACTGAAACTTAGCTTTTTTTCTTGCTGTGTAAGTCTGAGTTGCAGAAATCCATGAGAGGGTCCATTTAGATGGTTGGCCAATCTACAGGTAAGCAAAGTCTTTCTGGGCATAAAAAATGATCTTTCTTCTGAACCTTTCCAGGTGGCCAGATTCATACCTTCCAGAGTAGCGACACTGCCTTAAGTGATTTCAATGGGACTCTTATGTAGCTGGAGATGTGAAACAGATCTGTCTAGGGTTTTTTTTAGAGAAGTATTCAAAAATTACCAAAAAGGCTTTTGAACTAAAAAAATCCAACCAACCAACCAACCAACCGACCAAACAGAGCAGAAAGTCTAAAAACTGTTTTCTTTTCACTAGATTGTGGGAAGGCAAATTTCTGTTTCCAGACTAGCTTTGGTGTTAGGGTTAGTCTCTCAGTGGTTTCCTGAGTGGAAACTAACTGCACAGTCCCACTTGGTCCCCTTGAAACCATTTTCTGTTTGTGAGCTATTTTCTAAAACCTACTTGTCTGCACTTTTCCTCCTCACCGATGTCTCAGTCTGTGCATGATGGGCAAACACTTTGTTCTATGCTAAAATCTCCCTATTTCTTCTCTAACCACCCCAGGAAACACCTTTTCCCCAAGCATGCTAAAATGGTTGTAGGAGCACATCGTGCTCCCTTGGACATCCAGGAGGTCCACCTGACCTTCTCATTCTTTCCTTAAGGGAACACAACACAACACAAGGACAGCAAATAAAGAAATAATCTGTCATATTGATACTGCAACAGCACTGGTCTCTCAAAAAAGATGCATATGGGAGTAACAATAAGAAACTTGATTGATACCTTTTGAACTTCATGGAAGCAACTAATGTATATTTTATCTCAGTAAAAAGGTATTATCAGCAGTTTGTATATCTTCATATATTAAATGGTACTTACAGGTAGTATGAATTGGAATCACAGTGCAGATCCTGAAAAACGCATCTCTGTCTCCAGTCAACTTCAGTTTGACGTCACTCACTTTGCATAAAGGAGGATTTTCTCATTTCTATCTTGCTCTGAATTTCAACGGAATTTGTGGGAGGGCTAAGTAAGGGGCCTGGTTGTATTATTTAGGTACTGAATTTAATTGGGATGAATTTGAGGCTTGTTTTATCTGTTCAGATCTAATCCCAGGCATTTCTTGTGCAACCATACAATTATGCCCCATACTGCAGCATTTCATTACATTTGTTGTAGCTTTAATAGAGTGCCAGAATAAGAAAAGAAAAAAACCACAATTGTCTAGTGAGTCTAATACATTGGTAAAATTGCTAGAAATGAACTCTTACAAATAACAAATTTGCCAGTAAAGCACCTTATGGTGTTTACTGATGAGCTTAATATAAGATTTTTGCCTTCTGCATATGTATGCAGTATTACATTTAAACTGCGACTTCCAATAATTTCTGCTTTTAGCAATAGAAGAGTTTCAAACTACTGTAAGTTGGGGTGGTTCTTAAAACATCAACACTTACCTAGTATTTCCTAATGAAAACCACTGACTTTATATCAGCAGTTCTAAGTAACAAATACTTGGTTAAAGCTTACCATTCACTCTAAAACACCACACAAAGAAACAGTCTTACTAAATAATGCACTGAATGGACCCAGTTAATATCAGAACCCAAGTCTGTTCTTCTAGAACTTTCCAAAAATCTGAGTGTCCTGACTCACCCTTAGATCAATTATTTGATGTTAAAACTATTCATTTTTATATTCTTTCAGTGCTACCCCTTAACCTCATCTTTTTACAGCAAACATACTACTGATACATGGAGGTGTTTTTTTTAATTCATATTTATCTCATTTTTGTAAGCCTGTTTAATACTGCTTTATGTGTATCTTCATGACTTTATTCTTTGAACCGAAATTTCTTCTGTGATATTGACAGACATACTTTCACTTCACTGTGAAGAAGAATATCATCTTGTCCAACACCCTTTTGGGGGGCTGTATAGCTAGAAAAGGAAAGACATACTTTGGCCTGAGGCAAAAAGAAATCTGATCCAGCCTTGCTTGCTTCTGCATTTCTCCAAAAATGACATAATTCCTTCTTCTCACCACGACCCCTGCCATTTGCCGAGAAAGAGCATGAAAATGATCTGGGATATATATTGCGCAGTGATAGTAAGAATAGCAGAATAGAGTTAATTTTCTTCATAGCAGCTTATATGGTGCTATGGTTCAGATTTTTCCAGCTTTTGCTGAAGTGTTTGCACAGCATAAAGTCCTTCTCTGTCTCTCACTCTGACCTCTCAGTGGATAAATTGGGGGGTGTGCAATAGGTTGGCAGGGGACACAACTGAACAGACGAGCTGAACTAATGAAAGAGATATTCCATACCATATAACAACATACTCAACAACAAAAGTGAAAAGAGGGGATTTTAGGAGGGTTAACCATCTTTTGCTCAGGAGCTGGCTGGGCATCAGTATACCCATGGGAGGTGGTGAGTGATTGCCTTTGCATAATTTGTTTTGTTTTCTTCTCTCTTCTTCCACTTATCCCTCAGACTATGAACATTTTTTTTGTTTTATTTTATTTGACCCCTGAGTTTTCTTGCTTTTATTCTTAGTTTCCTCTTCCGCTGTCCCACTGAGAGTTGAGGGGGAAATGAGCAAGAGTCTGTGTGGTGGCTAGCTGCCCACTGGGGTTAACCCACAACATAAGGCTATAAAGGGTACTGAGCATTTTGAGTGTGATAAACAGGTACACTCTGCGGGCACTTACCAGTCTATTAGGGACTCTTGTCCTCATTTACACTGATACCCAAGGTTTGTGTCAAATATGGTTTATGATTCATTATTTTTCCCCCTTTAACAGAGAAATCTGACTTAGTTTAATAAAGTTGGCATAAAAAAAATCTTAGCTTCTGACAGTGAACAGCACAATTAAATGTAAAGTAGACAGTTCTGTCCTGTCAGGGGAATGGACAGGTTGATGGACTCTCAGAGAAGTGATCTACACTTTCGTTGATTCATTGAGAGGGTAAAATTGACTAAATTTGTAATCCATGGTTTGATTTCCACTGCTGGCGTTTGATAAACTGCACAGTATCAATACATCTGGTTGTTTCATGGATCTCTTTATTTTGTGTCTTATTCTGTTGCTGAGGATACAAATCGATATCTATTGAAAGGTCTGTGTGATTTACTGCAGTGAATCTACAACAAAGTCATGTGGGTCTGATATTTGGGTTTAATACCAGCTCCTCCACTGACAGTGGAATTAGACAAATTATTTTTGTCCAAACTGTTATGAAAGTTTTCATTCTAATACTGTCATGGCGATTTAGATACATGTTAATCACACAGACTACAGAGTGTAATAGTTAAATCAGAATTTGTTTCAAATTTCTTCAAAAGGAAAATTAACAAAGTATAAGTTGTAATTACGGACATTTTGATTCATCTTTTAGGACAATGATCTGGTAAAAACAGTATGGCCAGCTGTTGCTAGTAATGTAACCATAAGCCTTACATTGTGTCTTATCTTAACTTTGGAAAGTACCAAGACTCCAGTTCTGGCCAATTAGATTTACTATGAGCTTATCATGAGAATACTGCTGAGTCAGACTTTGATATTAGCTATTTTTAGCTACGGTGTGAAGCTGAATTTTGGGAGCATAGCTGCATCGTTCTCTGAGGGTATTTATCTCCTTCCTTTGCTGATAAAAAGGACTAGGTGACTAGTTTCTACTTAATTTATATTTAAATGGCTAAAGTATAGTGAGACTTCCACCTACACTGTGCATAGGTGGGATTATTCACTAAGCCACAGAAGACATTTCATCAGTTTCCTGCTCTTATTGAGTATTGTAGGCATGACCCAAGATGTTGGATCACTGAAACCCATATAAATTCAGAAATATCAGTGCAAATATTAAGATTTCTTTACATAAACTTGTAAAAATCATAAGCTTCTTAGATGGAAATCAATATTAGTAGAGAAACTATTTCTCCAATTTATTAAAAACTCCTTATAAAGGGAAACTATTTTTCCTGTTTTCCATGTGATTCCACATAAAATATGGATGTAGTAGTTGAATGTACCATTAGCAAGTTTGCTGATGATACCAAACTGGGAGGTGCTGTTGACTCTCTTGAGGGACAATAGGCCTTGCAAAGGAATCTAGATAGAAATCCTAAATCCAAAAGACAGCACTATACCAGCTACTAAGAAGAAAATTAACTCTATCCCAGCTGAAACCAGGTCACCTTAATAACATGCTTTAAAGTGGTCAGCCCTGAATTGGTCAGGCAGTTGGACTAGATGATTGTTGTATGTTCCTTCCAACTGAAACAGTCTAATCTATTCTATTCTATTCTGTTCTGTTCTGTTCTATTCTATTCTATTATATTCTAAATATGACAGTAGGTTTCTCAGCTACTTTTCTTGAGTCATCAGTGGGCTGGACTGGTGTTTGGTATTTTATTGAAGGTTGTTCTTGCAGAATAAAGGAGATTGTTGTCCATGGGATCCTGCTGTCACTTTTTACCAGGGCATGTAGTGATAGGACAAGGGACAATGGTTTTGAACTAAAAGAGGATAGATTTAGATTGGACATGAGGAAGAAACTCTTTACTACGAGGGTGGTGAGACGCTGGAACAGGTTGCCCAGAGAAACACAGAATCACAGAGTCAATTTGTTTGGAAGAGACCTCTGGGATCATCAAGTCCGACCTTTGCCCTAACACCACCACATCAACTAGACCATGGCACTAAGTGCCATGTCCAGTCTTTTCTTAAACACCTCCAGGAATGGTGTCTCCACCACCTCCCTGGGTAGCCCATTCCAATGCCTAATGACCCTTTCTATGAAGAAATGCCTCCTAATTTCTAGCCTGAACTTCCCCTGGTGCAGTGTCAGACTATGCTGTCTTGTCCTAAAAGAAGTTGTGGATACCCCATCTCTGGAAGTGTTCAAGGCCAACTTGGATGACGCTTTGAGTTATCTGGTCTAGTGGAAGGTGTCCCTACCTGTGGTAAAGATTTGGAACTAGATGACCTTTAAAAGACCCTTCCAACCCAAACCTTTCTATGATTCTATAATTCTATGATCACTTGTCTTTTGAGTAATGCTGGAAATGAACCATTGATGCTTATTTACAAACAGAATTGTAGATAAATGTTTACATATAATTTTCTCATTTTATGTTCCTGTAATTTGGTGCTGGTATTTATTAAGAAAAACACATTTTGCTGGATTTTTGAATGTTTGTTGTTTTTCCTCTTCTTCATATTTTATAGGTATTACAAAATGTTTTCTTAAAAATACTGAAAGTTTTAACAAGGTTAATTTGGTGAGAATTTTCTTTGTTAATTACATTTCTGAAATTATCACTTTTCAGTCATTATTAAAGTTATTCAAACTCCTATTAAACAAACACCAAAAAAAGAAGTCAGCATTCCAGAGGGCAGTTTGATCAGTCTGAGGATTTCCCAGTAGATGGTGCATCAAAGCTTTCAGACACAACAACTGGAAAAGAAATCTCAGATCACAGAGGAATACACCCACACTCTTGCCTCAGGTCTGTCTGAAGGAGATACTTTAAGAGTCATATGCTAAAAGAAAAAAAATTATTTTAGCTGTACAACTTCAAAGTTTGTCTAATATAAATTAGATCTTCACAGATACTGAAGTCCCAAAAGGAAGAAAATGCCCATTTAAAAGGGAAACTTTATCTCCACCTTGACAGATGCAACTAAAAATAATTGTTTTGTTTGTTAAGCAGAAATATTATGGCAGTGCCTCCCCGATGTACAACCTAATACTATATTAAAAATATATAATTCATTTAGAATAAAGCAGTATTCATGGCAAGGTTTTTTGGTGTTTTTTTTTTTTTTGTATCTGAAAATTTGAGTAAATAGTAGATATATATGTGTAAACACTCACTATATACATCACTCGGACCATAATCATCTCTTAGGAGCTAATTATGTTATTATGTGATTATGTTGGGTTATGGGGTTTATCAATAACTTCTAAAGGCCCTGTAAACATTATTGAGAAAGGCAAGTCTACCACAGGCAGGCTTAAATTCTGCCAGGTCTAAATTGCCACTGATTTTTTTCTAGGGATTTGTAAAATAAGATTATTCTGAAGTGAAGAATATGGCATATTTTCAGTACATTTTGTCTTTCTGGATATTTTTGTTTCAACTCATTGCTATATACTTATTGATAGAATTTTTAATTAAACAGTCACTAAGACAGTGAAGTCCATAAACGCTCAGTGAGTTTCAATGTCATGACTACAAGTTTTCCCCCTCTTCTCCTCATCAAAATTTATCTGTAAAAGTAGTGGATGAACAAACTTAACAAGACATATTGAGTCCAAGTCTCAGAAGGCTAGGCTTTTATTTCTTACATCACTTAAGCTGATTATTTCTATGCAAACATTCCATAAAATATTGCCACTAAGTATAATAAGGTACATTTCACAGTATTTGTTTAGATTATATTGATTTAAATATCATGTTTTGTAAGGTATTATCTTGCAAAGCTACTATCTTTCCTTAGCACTTTAAACAGAATATAACACCCTATCCTCATACCTCCTGAGTCAATGGACCACATGATGGGGACCAGGGGGGTCAAAGTTCCTCCCACTGTAAGTGAAGATCAGTTTTGAGACCAGCTGAGGAACCTGAACATACACAAGTCTATGGGACCTGATGACATGCATCCCGGAGTCCTGAGGGAATTGGCTGATGCAGTTGCCAAGCCACTCTCCATGATATTTGAAAAGTCATGGCAGTCAGGTGAAGTCCCCAGAGACTGGAAAAAGATAAATATTGCACCCATTTTTAAAAAGGGTAGGAAGGAGGACCCTGGGAACTACTGATCTGTCAGCCTCACCTCTGTGCCTGGGAAGATCATGAAACTATGCTAAGGCATATGGAGGATAGAGACGTGATTCGAGACAGCCAGCAGGGTTTCACTAAGGGCAAGTCCTGCTTGACCAACCTAGTGGTCTTCTATGACAGTATGCCTGCACCAGTGGAAGAGGGAAGAGCTACAGATGTCATCTATCTGGACTTCTGTAAGGCTTTTGACACAGTCCCCCACAACATCCTTCTCTCTAAATTTGAGAGATATGGATTTGATGGGTGGACTGGATAACAAAACTAGATGGATAACTAATTGGTTGGATGGTCGCATCCAGAAGGTAGTGGTCAATGGTTCAATGTCCAAATGGAGATTGTTCACAAGGGGTGTCCCTCAGGGGTCTGTACTGGGACCAGTGCTGTTTAACATATTCGTCAATGACATAGTACGATCAAGTGCACCCTCAGCAGGTTTGGAGATGACACCAAGCTGAGTGGTGCAGTTGACATGCCTGAGGGACGGGATGCCATCCAGAGGGACCTAATCAAGCTTGAGAACTGGTCCTGTGTGAACCTCATGAGGTTCAACAAGGTCAAGTGCAAAGTCCTGTACATGGGTCAGGGCAACCCCAGGTACCAGCGCAGGCTGAGGGGATGATGTGATGAATAACAGCCCTGTGGAGAAGGACTTGGGGGTACTGGTAGATGAAAAGCTGGACATGAGCTGGCAATGTGCGCTTGCAGCTGAGAAGGTCAACCATACCCTGGGCTGCATCAAAAGCAGCGTGACCAGCAGGTGGAGGGAGGTGATTCTCCCCCTCTGCTCTGGTGAGATCCCCCCATGCAGTACTGCATCCAGCTCTTGAGCACTCAGCACAAGAAAGACATGGACCTGTTGGAGTGGCTCCAGAGGAGGGCCGAAAAGATGATCAGAGGGATGGAGCACCTCT
>NW_009630561.1:0-3976 GCF_000690535.1 Cariama cristata
TTTTTTTTATATATATATATATATATATACGTATATATGAGCAGAGTATCTCTGTATAGTAGACTTTCCAGTAGATTTATATATGTAAAAATATACTAAATCCCCAAAATTACAACAAAATGTAGTAAATGGAGAATGTTCATCATTTTTGACTGCTGGTATAAGGTGTAAAGGAATTGGGAGATAAATGCTGGAGACAGATCTTCTCTTTCTCATCCTGCAGGTAAGAGAACAACTGTGGAGAACAGGGGAAACTGTAATTGGGCTCCAACTGAATTGGTTGTATGGTCTGGTTAGTAGTCTGGTCTTAATTGGGATCGGAAGGAGATCGATTGCCTGCAAAATAAGTGAGAGAGTGATGAGCAGACCAGAGTGTTATCTCAGCACAACCTGTCAAAAAATGAATAAAGTTGAAGGGGATTTTAATGGCAGTTAAATGATCCCTGCACGCAGATGAGCTTGTTGGGATTATTTTAAATCACATTTGTCCTCTTCTTCTCTTCGTTACTGATACTTCTAGATAACTGGTTTTATACTGGTACAGATTTGAAATGATGTTCATCCATTTTGGCAAAACTGGATATCAAGCCACAGGAAAGAAGAGCAAGCTGTTTCTCTTTACCAGACAGTAATTTGGAAGAAACAAGAAATGAGATGGAATTTTTGACTTTAATTGCTCATAAATTTGAACATTTTATGGGTGCAGGAGATTTAAGAAAGCACCATGAATTGCCTAGAAAAAAAGAAGGTAAAATAAACTTGCAGAAGAAACTTAAAAAAATAAGAAATATGAAACCACTTATATCCTGAAACAAAAAGGTGATGTTGAAATGTTGAAAGACTGACTGAAATGGCACTATGAAGAAATAGATAAGAAAACAAGAAGATGAGACAACTGAATCAATAAACAGGAAAAACAGGAAAGGTGGAAGCTGGAAGATACACTTTAGGTAGAAATGTGCAAGAAGGTGACTAGAAATTCTGAAGGTAATTCTAGTCCAGTTGAAGACTGAACTGAAGAATGGAGGAAGATTGAAAAGATGAATTTGAATGTTTTCAAAAGCAATTTCCTGGTATAGCTGCAGGTGATTGCCTGAATTCCATAACTGGTGTAGTAATCAAATTTTATTATAATACTTGGATGAAACAAATTATGATTTTAAGTAAATATGCAGATGAAGAACACTAATAATGCATCAGGAATTCATACCATATCAGTAGGGTTCCTGAAAGTAAGAGGACCCTCTGTTGTGAAATTGTTTAATCCTTGGATAAAAGAAACATAGAAGAAATTAAGGTGTAGAATTTCAATGACTTGTAATACTAGTTTAATTCTCAGATAACTCCACTGAAGATTAAGTTTTAGATGGTAAAATTTTGATGGTATCTCCTGCTCCATATCTTAACAATAAATTTCTTTTCATAAGAGAATAATAATTTACATGCAATCATGCTTGATTTTATGTAACAATGTAGTCCTAATCATGATTATATCTGGACATGTATTTAGAAACCAGACAGTGAGGTTACATTTTGTATACTTTCTTAACAGCTACAAGTCTGGTTAAGATGAAGATACCTGTGTGACTCATTTAAATATTGAAAATAAAACAATTTTGAGAGCATTTTTATACAATTACGAGAATACTTTGCTACATACTGCTAAGTATTCAGAACATAAATTAAACTTTATGTATGGTTAATTGGAGAAGTACGGAAAATAGCCAAGAAGGACTTAAAGCACACAATGAAAGTTCAAACATTCCTCTGTCACCAGCCCCAGCCTTGTACATTTCCCATAGTTATTTCATTAACCAATATTTTGGCATCATCTCTTCCTTGCTTGCTAGATTATTCATTTGATAAAGAAAGGTTTAATGAGGCTTTTCCTTTCAAATGTTGTGATCTTTGACTGCAAGGCCTGGAAGTTTGTATCTTACTCTCTTAGTCCCAGTTAATGTTAAACCAGGGCATATGCCAGTGCTCCTCTTTCAGTTTGATCTGGTCAAATATATTTGACTTTGTCCCTGCTCCATGTAATTATGTCCAAACTTCCCCTAATGGGTGCCTTACCTTTGCTTCCATTGGATTCCCCCAGTGCTCTTAGAAGGTGGCTTGTACTTAACTCTGCACTTCCTATTCTTGTTTTTCTCTCCTGGAGAATAATATTTCTCTGATTTCTCTTTTCTTATCATAGAATCATAGAATGGTTTGGTTGGAAGGGACCTTGAAGATCATGTAGTTCCATGGCCCCTGTCATGGGCAGGGACACCTTCCACTACACCAGATTGCTCAAAGCCCCATCCAGCCTGGCCTTGAACACTACCAGGGATGGGACATCCACAGCTTCTCTGGGCAACCTCTTCCAGTGCCTCACCACCCTCACCATGAAGAATTTCTTCCTAACATCTAATATAACTCTTCCCTCTTCCACTTTAAAGCCATTACCCCTTGTCCTATCACTACATGCCCTTGTAAAAAATCCCTCTCCAGCTTTCTTGTAGGCCCCTTTAGGTACTGGAAGGCTGCTATAAGGTCTCCCCAGAGCTTTCTGTTCTCCAGGCTGAACAACCCCAACTCTCTCAGCCTATCTTCATAGGAGAGGTGCTCCAGCCTTCGGATCATCCTCATAGCCCTCCTCTGGACTCGGTCCAACAGGTCCATGTCCTTCTTGTGTTGGGATCCCCAGAGCTGAACACAGTACTTCAGGTAGGGTCTCATGAGAGTGGAGGAGAAGGGGAGAATCACCTCCCTCTACCTGCTGGCCATGCTTCTTTTGATGCAGCCCAGGGTATGGTTGGCTTTCTGGGCTGCAAGTGCACATAGCTGGGTCATGTTAAGCTTCTTGACAACCAACATGCCCAAGTCCTTCTCCTCAGGGCTGCTCTCAATCCATTCTCTGCCCAGCCTGTATTTGTGCTTGGGATTGCCCGAACCCACATGCAGGACCTTGCACTTGGCCTTGTTGAACTTCATGACGTTTGTGCAGGCCCACCTCTCAAGCCTGTCCAGGTCCCTCTGGATGGCATCCCTTCACCCCAGCTTGTCGACCGCACCACACAGCTTAGTGTTGTTGACAAACTTGCTGAGGGTGCACTCAACCGTCTGACTGTCCATGTCGCTGACAAAGATTTTACACAGCACTGGTCCCCATACCGACCCCTGAGGAACACCATCCATCACCAATATCCACTTGGACATTGAGCCATTGACCGCTGCTGGTCCCCATACTGACCCCTGAGGAACACTATTCGTCACCATTATCCACTTGGACATTGAGCCATTGACCGCAGCTCTTTGAGTGCAACCATGCAGCCAATTCCTTATCCACCCAGTGGTCCATCCGTCAAATCCATGTCTCTCTAATTTAGAGGTGAGGATGTCACGCGGGACAGTGTCAAATGTTTTGCACAACTCCAGGTAGATGATGCCCGTTGCTCTTCCCTTTTCCACCAACACTGTAACCCTGTCATAGAAGGCCACCAAATTTGTCAGGAACGATTTGCTCTTACTGAAGTATTGTTGGCTGTCACCCATCATCTCTCTGTTCTCCATGTGCCTTAGTATCATTTCCAGGAGGATCTGCTCCATGATCTTGCCGGGCACAGAGGTGAGACTGACCGGCCTGTAGTTCCCCAGGTCTTCCTCTTTTCCCTTTTTAAAAATGGGGGTTATGTTTCCCCTTTTCCAGTCAGTGGGAACTTCACCGGACTGCCACCACTGCTCCAATATGATGATAGTGGCTTAGACACTTCATCCACCAGCTCCCTCAGGACCCACAGATCCATCTCATCAGGTCCCATGGACTTGTGCATCTTCAGGTTCCTTAGATGGTCTCAAACCTGATCTTCTCCTACAGTGGGCTGTTCTTCATTCTTCCAGTCCCTGTCTTTGGATTCTGTGAATTGGGTGGTGTGGCTGGAGCTCTTGCTGGTGAAGACGGAGGTAAAAAAGTCGCTGAGTACCTCAGCCTTCT
>NW_009630562.1:0-2350 GCF_000690535.1 Cariama cristata
CTGGTGGCAGCTGCAGGCTTTTCTTTGCTCGCTCTATATGGTATTTTTCAGAACACATTCTCATAATTGAGAGTTTCTTGGCTGCTGTAAGCCGATGGTCCAGGGTGCCCCTGATGGAAGGAGCAGTCTCCTCACGCCGGGCCGTTCTTTCTTGCGTTTGTGCCCTTACGCTGCTACAAGTCTTCATGCAGCCACACAACGAACGGGAATGGAAACCTCTTCTAGATTAAAAAAATTCTAATTTTCTCAGGTTGGTTTTAGCCCAGATCGGTCTCATCACCTGGCTCATCACGTAACTGTGTATGCTTTTGCAGAGGTAAAGAAGGGGCGAGAGGGGGTTTAAGTGGGTGAAGGAAGCGGAGTCATTCCTTTCGGTGGCATTGCTGTTTTGTTTCTGTGTTCAAGGCTCTGTGAAACTGTAGCCCAGGTCTCCATGAGCAGTATAATATCACCAAAACTCAGTCTTGGTAGTGTCATTTGGTCTCTTGACCAGTTAGTCTACTGGAATTTAGTAATAGTATGATTGATGCAGCTGTTTACATTAAAGGGGAATGTATAAATCCAATTTAGTTTTCTTTCTACTGTAGCTTACTTGTTAACCATACAGTGATGGTATGAGGAAGATAGCTGTTATCATTTTGGAAATATCTCTGTTCCAAAAGTGGGACAGCTGTTAACAAGTAGATGACTCCTGGAAGACAAGGAGATGCTCTAATCGGTTTTGATCTTAAGTATTAGAAAGCCTGTCTGGGGCCTTGCATGCTGATCTGAGAGGAGCGTAGAAGCATCAGGGATGAACACTGCTGTGAGGCAGTGTCCTTTTGGTGGTTTATGCTGCGTGCTTTTAATCTGTGCTTAAGACGTGCTTCCTGTATGGATGATGCACCTCAGTCTTCTAACACACTTTGCAGGGCATCTTTCAGCCCCAGCTTGCTTTGCTAATGTGCCCTGAATGTGCTGTCAGTACTTAATACCTGGCTGCAAAGAACATACAGTTTTACTTAAAATTCAGCAACTCTGAGGGATGTCTTAACATCATGAACGAAAATCTAAAGCAACATGACAAGAAATGAGGAATTTGTAATTTTCATGAAAAAGTGTCGCTTGTCTGGGGTTGAAATCTTCAGACTTGATGCAAAATCTTATGCTTACAGAGAAAGTTAAAATCATCACCTTTCATACTGAGAGAACAGTCATTCTTCTTTGTCCCATGCTCAGTCACTAGTGCTTTCAGAAAAAAAAGATTTGAGTCCTCCTGTCGCTGCTGCTGCTTGAGACTCTGCTCTACCCCATTCCCCAGCTGTCTTGTTTGAATGACTTCCTCTCCTTCTGTCACATTTGAGACTTGCTGCATTGGCTTATCATGCTGGCTCATCTATTCTCTGTCGTCTAACTGCCTTTCTCTTGGCACCTTAAATTCGTCCTGTGACTGTGTGATTTTGGCACCTTCATTTAGAATTTTCTTCTCCTTGATTGCTAAATGTTAATATATGCTGCTGTAGGAGAAAGTATTTAACTGGCGAGGAAAACTTCTTGTTAGACCTTGTGTTCAATATTTGTAATTTATGATGCTAGCAAGTATTGCTAGCCTTGTGCTTACGGACTGTCCAATTTTTATTGCCATTTATATTAACTTCTATTCCTCTTTAAGTTGGTTAATACAATTCTGACTAAATCATAGTTTTCCTAGTTTAAATATTAGGAATATTTTCACAAATTAAGTTTTGAAGATTTGGATTTTCTTTCTGGTGTTTTAAATAGCATGAAGTTCTGAATACCTAATCTCTAGCACAATGGTGGGGCATTAAGGCCATCATGGCATGTAGCAGTTTTATGTAGGTGAAGAACCAACTGGGAGTAGATTTTAGTTTCTGGGTATTCAGAGAGGTTCAGTGTTTCTTTCTGAGTGTACACTGGAAGACAGTTATTTCTGGTCAGTCATATTTTGGTACAATGGTATGAATGCTGATGTAGCATCAATAGCCTTGAAAGGGTTGAGCTGTTTATCTGCTAAGCTAATAAAGAGAGGTTTTCAGGTGTGTATTAAGTCTTGTAGTGTGTTTGGCCTTTAGTCTAGGAGGAAAATCCACTAAAAGCTCATAATATCATACTGCATCTTAGCAAATTGGTTGAAATTGTCTTTATTGGAAAAAAACCCAACAGATTTGCAAAAGCTGAATTGGGAAGTTTTGCTTAAGTAACCTTGCAGTACATGCGTACTAGTTTTGAAATGTTTGTAAACTAATGCAGATTATTTTTTTTTTTGGTGAGCTGTGTGACCAAGGAATTGGATGACTTCAGTGCTAGATGTTTCCATTTTAAGTAAACAAGAGATAATTTAATTCCTGCT
>NW_009630562.1:2381-2994 GCF_000690535.1 Cariama cristata
CAAAGATTATTGTCATCTGTGTAACCTGCAGAAATTGATGTGAAAAAGAGTTCCATTTCCCTGTGGATTATGCCGCCATCACTGAAACTTGTGCTGTTTTCATCAGAAGTAAATTTTTTAAAGATTGTGGAAGCCAAACTGCCTAACCTTGCAGAAAGATGTCCTTTTTAAAACATGGAGGAAAAGTTGGTACCGAGATTTTTTCCCTGCTGCTTCCTGCAGTACAGTCTGCAAAGCATTTTTTGTCCTTTTTTATATTCTGTGTATTTTAAAAATATGCTCCAGGCAGCTCACTTCCTCCTAGCACTGACATTCAAGAAGAAATTACCTATTTAAAAAAACTGAAATAAACAGGCACACAATTAAGAGAGATAATAAAGGCTGATAAACCATCTGTATTCCTCTCTTTTGTTTGCAGTCATAGATTCCAGGACCCACGGTTACTTGATATTACCTTGTCTGCCACTTGTGAAAAAGTGATTAGTTACACCAAATGTAAAAAAAAAACCAAACTCTGTATCTTGTCTTGCCTTTGTCTTCATTGGAAAGAGCAGGTGTTTGGCCTGTTCAGAATTTAATTATTTGTTTGTGGTAATACTCTCTTTTATAACAC
>NW_009630562.1:3025-13666 GCF_000690535.1 Cariama cristata
CACTCTTTCTTCATTTACTAATTTGAATTAATGAACAAAATCCTGCAATTGTTTTTGGATTTTATTAAAATGACATCAAGACACATGCTCAGTGATTCACCACTTGAGTCCAAAGTAGGACATTTTTACTAGGTGGATCAATTTTTAAAACGACAGCATCTGCTTGCTTGTACACGTTTATTTACAATTCTTCCCCAGGCGAGTATAGCAGGAATCTGGTGAGTAATAACCAGCTGTTGGAATTAGCAAATAGGGAAAGCAGTTATTTGATCTGTGAAGGAGTGTGGGAGCCAAGGCCAGAAGTAATAAAAACTAAACAGATGCCCCAAATATATAAACCCAAATAGGGACGTGTAAATTACTTGCACTGCTGATGGGCAAATTAGTATCAGATCGGTTGACTTTTGTCTGGAGTTCTTATTAAAGATGAAACCCTCTCCGCCACCACGTCACATACAGCAATCTGGAGAGCACCCTGGGTCTAATTCTAGCATCTCTGCGGTGCTTGGCTGGCGCAAGCAAGGGCACGCAAGCATGGCAGCTCTCCCTGGTGGCTTCCGTCAGTTGCCTCTCTGATACGTTGGCAGAGTGGGCAAAAAGGGTTCCAAGAGTGAGGAAACTGCTATTGGAACACCTTGTCTCGAATCCCAGGTGCGCTGTGACTCAGGTCCTTCCTGGTGCTCTTATGAGGTGTGTTCTTATACTGAGTAATTTCTTGGACGATCACTGCAGGAGCACGACAGCAGCACCAAAGATTTTGCATCTCCTTGGGACTTCAGGCTGTCACTCAGCTCCTCAGGAACTCCATGTCCCTTTTGGCAGCCTGGTACTCTGGAATTGCCAAGGGAGGTGGTCTGTTTCCTCGCTACCTGTGCTTTGCAAAAGAGTCACTGGAAGATGCTTGCTGTGGGACTTCTGCCCTTATCCTGACTGTTGATGAGACCAGTCTTGAAGTGACTGTTGCAGCTTGATGGGGAAAGCCTGTCCTGAAAATTAGCATTTCCTTCCACTGTGACATTCGGCAGTGATAGTTTCCTAAGCTGGAATTTACATTGTGCTCATCAGAGTTACTGCAGTTGCTCTTAAATAAAAACAAATTTATGACAACAAATGGAAAATTTACGTTGTTGATGTTTCTCCTTCACATTTTGCAAAGAAGAAGATAAACCAAGGAAAAACTGTGGAAGTTACATTGCAACTTTCATAACATTTCATAACATTTTGATGGTTGTCACAATATTTTACAAATCTTCTATCTTCAGAAATATTAATTTTATACACCTCTTATTAAGGTTACACTCTAGCTTGCCATTAGGCTGG
This sequence comes from Cariama cristata, assembly GCF_000690535.1. Taxonomy (NCBI): domain Eukaryota; kingdom Metazoa; phylum Chordata; class Aves; order Cariamiformes; family Cariamidae; genus Cariama; species Cariama cristata. The sequence continues at coordinate 4,346 of NW_009630562.1, forward strand.
CATTAATTGTGTCTCTATGGTATGTAAAGGTGGGACCCTAAAACACATTACCCTCTAAATGGTATTATTTGGCCAATTATTTGTACAAAGGAAAGAAGGTCTAGCAGTAGCTGTAGTGGGCTATTAAAGAACAGGACTCTGTAGTCATATCAGGTGAGCATAGATCCAGAATTTTGTCATGCCTTTGCAAGTGGAAAGGATAAAAGTTCAAAAACAACCTGCAAGATGAAGCCTGTTCAGTTTAGGGCATGAGGAGTGAGGTGGACCTTGCAGAGATCCAAGGTTTGCAGTCACATTTTTAACAAGTAGGTATTTTTATGATGAATAATAATCGCAGTTGTGAATTGGAGTTAGGAGCTGTCAGGTTTCTGGTGTAAATTGACTTCTCCACTTCTCAAACCATCATAGGATTAATTCCCTTTGTTTATTATTATAGGCAGTTGCGTTTAAGATCAGCATTGCCGCCTTCCATGGGAAGTCCCAAGTTGTGAGCGCTGCAGGAGTGAGATGGGGCAGCTGAACAAGATCTGATAATTTATACTTCATAACTGTCTTTTGAGGTTCCATGTCTTGTCAGCCTTGCTCTCTTTATTAGGCTTGTATACTGTTACATAAAATGAACTAGTTGGATGTCGGTTTTTTAATTACTTGTTTCCTAAACTAACTCAAGTTTTTGAAATTATATCAGGATATAATGTATGCTTGCACAGTAAACCACACAAGATTTAAATGTAATGAGCCAGCAGTGTGCACAGGTGGCCAAGAAGGCCAACAGCATCCTGGCCTGTATCAGAATAGCGTGGCCAGCAGGACTAGGGAGGTGATCATCCCTTTGTACTCCATGCTGGTGAGGCTGGACCGTGTGTACTGTGTTCAGTTTTGGGCCCCTCGCTACAAGAAAGACATTTTGCTGCTAGAGCATGTCCAACGAAGAGCAACAAAGCTGGTGAAGGGCCTGGAGAACAAGTCTTACGAGGAGCGGCTGAGGGACCTGGGGCTGTTTAGCCTGGAGAAAAGAAGGCTGAGGGGAGACCTGATCACCCTCTACAACGACCTGAAAGGAGGGTGTAGCGAGGTGGGGGTTGTTCTCTTCTCCCCAGTAACTAGCGACAGGACAAGAGGAAAAGGTCTCAAGTTGTGCCAGGGGAGGTTCAGGTTGGGTATTAGGAAGAACTTCTTCACTGTAAGAGTCGTTAGGCATTGGAACGGGCTCCCCAGGGAGGTGGTGGACTCACCATCCCTGGAGGTGTTCAAAAAACGTTTAGATGTGGCGCTTCCAGACATGTTTTAGTGGGTTTAGTGGGCATAGTGGCATTGGGTAGAAGGTTGGACTTGATGATCTTTGAGGTCACTTCAAACCATAATGATTCTATGATTCTGTGATTCTATGAGTGCTGGCAATGGCCCTCTCTGCCTGAGGCAGGGCTGAAGGGGACGAAAGGCTGGTACTGCTGGTGCCCTGCCATGTGTGCCTTGGGTAAATAGACTGTTTCTGCTTACAGGAGCGGTTGGCTGGTACTTTCCATGAGCAATATACTCCTTTAACACTCCCCCCCTCAAAAAAAAAAAGTGAAAATGGGAGGTAACATGCCCTCTGGTCCTTAGATGGGAGTGTAGATTGACGATTGCCATGAGAGTGTTTGTTATCATAGCTGACTTGATTTTCCATTACAGGGGATGAATGGTTGTCTCTCCCTCTGCAAGAACAAAAGTATGAACACGTAAGACTTTAAAGACTTTGGATGTCTTTCCTGGCTGCTTTTTCTGCTCCTGTGGACAGGAGATGAATGATTCTGATTAATAATAAGTACAGAATTAATCGTTACACAAGAGGTATTTTCCTCAGATAAGCAAGGTCTTCCTGCTCGAGAGTGACACAGCCATGCATTTCGATTGTATCTTGGAGTTGAGTGTAATTGTACAGCAAAAGTGTAATGACGGATATGTCTTTGTCAACCTGTTTCCTGCATTGTGTTTTTATCACTGCCATCTGCTCTGCTGAGAGTGGCAGCTGCCAGGTCTTACAAATAGCACTGTCATGTACTTTCATGTAGAACAACATATTGTCGTAATTTCTCTGATATTACTAGATGGAATAACTTTAAGCGAGGTAAGGTGACATTTTGCATGGCACTTTGGAATGCATTTCATTGCACTATGTGTAGGGGACACAATGTTCTTTCTGGAGCAGGCTATAACAGCACACCCAGTTCTCCTTTCAGAAATCAGGGGAAAGCGCTTATTTTTCCAAAAACATTATGTAACATCCATCTGGAACATATGTGTCAGTGCTGAGATGCAACTGAGACGAGACATAGCCAGTATTAGTATTGCTTACATATGTAGCCTTAGTTACCTTTGCTGGATGGAAATTACGTAAGTTAGACTATTTTAAAAATTATTTCCTTTTTTTGCTTATACCAACTTGAATCTCCTTCATATTTGCAAACATGTTCAGACAGCTTCTTCAACATTAAAAGAAACAACAAATCTTTACAACAAATCTTTAAAAAAATCTTTATGGCAGTAAGTACTCTTTCTGTTGTCTCAGCTGGACCCTGGGTAGGAGATTTAATTTTAGACTAGGCCATCTTCCACTTAGGTGTCCAGCCTACACTGATCCTCTGGGCTCTCTTCAGTTGTTTGAGGGAGAAGGGTCCATCCCTGCCTGAGATGGGATGCTTAGGACAAGCAAGCAAGTGGAGTAAATTGCTCTCTGTGGGTGTCTGTTTCTCTCTTCAGGCTACAGAAGGAAGCTAAAAGACAAGCTTAGATGACCTTCTTGCCTTTTTGGCAGATAAACGTAGGTGAGGTGAATCATATATGCCAACACGTCCTCTTGTTCTGAGTGCCTGCCAAAATCTTGCTTGTGCAACGAGTGTTGGAAAATATTTGGTATAATATACCTTCACAGAGATGCCTCTCCTTAAAAGGAATGAGGTACATCCTCTTTTGCATATTCATCTCATTCATTTGGATGTGTACTTAGTGCAGTTTTTGCTACACAGGTAGTCCCAGTGATTTCTAGACCAAGTGGCTGGCTAATCTCTTCTTTCTGTCACAGTCCCTATTGCTGCTTGCAAGGGATGAACAGTGAGGAAGGAAGGAAAATGGTGTAACTCAGAGAATATACCTGTCTGTTGCAATATACCTGTCTCATACATGTGTATCATAAAACTGTGACACCAAATCTATCTGCCTACTGGAAAGATTTACAGGCAACACTGATGTGGGATATTTCTTCTTGCTAACAAGCATTGATGAGAAACACCCTTTCTGATATGGCAAAAAACGCAGTTGTGGTAAAGAAGGTGGAATATGTATTCTTGATTCTTGCATCGTTTTCTTTTTCAAGTGTGATAGGATGTAAAATGCTGAACAGCTGATCGACGATATCAAGGATGGAGGCAAAGAGACAGCTTGCTTGCTAGTTGGCCTGTTTGGAATGGTGCTGTAGGTGGAAAGCTTTTCTGACAGGAGCGTGGAAGAAAGCCAGGGCATGGCTCCTATATGTTTCTCTGCCTCATGCAAATGGATGTGTAGCTCGGCACTTCATCACTAGCCAAGCAGACACCATTTGAATTGTGAATAGTGTTCTCCCAGTGGCAAACGGAAGATCAGGCCAGAGAAAAGTCTCTTGGCATTTAAATGAAGTTGTACAGTCTAGAAGTGTAAGTCTTCCCTGACATTCCAGTACTGCATTTCAAGAGCTGAGAAAGGCTCCTGACGTTGTGTTGATCTTGAGCACACACCAGATCACCTTTTTATCCTATGGGTGGGGACAAGTCGTTTTCATTAACCACTCTTTATATATATGTATGTACCTTAAGAGGAAGAAGATGTATATAAACATTTTTTTTTCTTCCTCCCAAGATTTACAGATCTCATTTGAAACTTCTGTTTGATTTATCCTCCAGACTAGGGCTATAAATGGTGCATGAATTTGGTTTTGTGCTCTCTTTTAAGTATATTTAGAAGTGTACACAGTTATTTGTGTTCATACATCACATTCTTATTAATGAGCACAGTATAATTGTTGGCTGTATTGACTTTTGTTCTGTGGATGTTTTTAAAAGATTTTAAAGGCTTTGCTGGAGTTTGCATGTGCTTCAGAAATTAAATTTAGTCTGTGATTTTATTACCCTTTTTATTTAATTTATCTTAACTGTTGCTTTCAAGCTGTGAACCAGCTGTTGACTTTGAAAAAACATTGTTCAATTTGAAAGGAGCATTTTAAAGCTTAATGTAATGGCTATAAGTAATCACTGGAGCAATTACATTCTCTGGTGTTGTGCGTCACTATAATAATATTGGAGGTTGTGAGAAAATGCAGGAGAGAAACACATCAAGCTCAGACTTTTCAGTTTTGCCTGTGATGCCCGGCACCTCTCTGTTTTGGGTATAGCTTGGTGTCACTGCTTGAATCGTGGCAGAAAAACTGAAGCTCCGCTCCGCTGTGGCTCTGTGTGTGGCCAGCAGGAAACAGGGGCTGCTTCTGAGCATTGTTCTCTGTTGTTCTTCTCAGGCTGGACAGTTTTTTCGTTCGCCCTGCGGGCAGATTGTGGTCAGGTGCTTGCTGCAGTGGCAGAAGCCCCTGCTGCTCTGCTGCCTCCTCCTGACTAGTTCCAAGTTGTTGCACTTGACGCAGGGTGGAATTTGGGTTTTGACTCTTCTTGAGCAGCTGCATACCCCCACCTTGTATGGTGCTGGTGGTTGCGAAGCTCCTCACAGAGCACACAGACAGTTGGGCCAGGGTGGGAGAGCTTGCCATCCTGCAAAGTCAGGTCATGCTCCTGTTGTGCTCTGGAAATGAGCAGCTACTTGCCATGGTGAGGAGGATTAATAGAAATGGGTGTGTTTTCATCCACGTTCTGAGGAGGAACAGCCTCCATTTATTTGTGAGCAACTCTCTAGTTCAAGCAGGCTGGAGCTCTCAGAGAAGAGAACTTTCTGGGTTGCTGCAGTGAAGATAAGAGAAGTGGCGTGCACTCTGGATCCCTTCATGTTGTAATAATCCATGAAAATGCTGTGCAGCTTCCTCTGCCCTGGAAATTCTCTCTATAATGATTTTTAAAGGAATGTAATATGCATCATCAGGGGAGTGGGCTACATTTCATGATGAGTCACCTAGCTATGCTTTACACACAGCTTGTGTTTGGAAACTGTGGACTATAGTGCTGCTCTAAAAAGGTGGTCCATTGGATCGCACAGCTGTGCAGGACCTAGCCCCTTCCCTGCTTTTGCCAGCATGTGTTGCACAGCAGGTTCAAGTCACCAAGCTAAACCATCAGTTCCCGTTGACAGCTTTGTGAAGCAATAACGCAGCTGGGGAAGACCCAGTAGGAAGCATAGGTTCAGTAATACACGAAGCCTTCTCCAAATTTACTTTGTAGCAAGATCCTTCAGAATAGGGATTTAGTGAGGGCAAGATCTGAGGCAATGCAAAATCGTGACAGTAACAGGAAGGACAAGCGTGAAGGGAGCCAGAGGCATTGAGAGCCTGGGACAGATGGGAGACCACGCTTACTACTGAGGCAAAATTGCTGGTGTTTCGTTGCCGTGGTTTTAAAGGAAGGACAGATGATGCATTTGGAAGTGGGTTTTGTGATGGCGCTTGTAATGGATGGTAGTCATGGTAATACGATTGGGATGATCCTCGACAAAGAGGTAGTCCTGCTTCGGCATGGTAACGCTCGTCTGGAATGGCCTATGCTTTACCTTAAAAGAAAAAAGTGAGATTAACATGAGAGTGAAAGCATATCCACCTGTATCTGTGTGTGCAGGATGCATCTGTATGACATTTGCAGCAAAACCAACTTTGATGTAGTTTCCCGTTTCTCCGCCTGTGTGTAGTGCACGGGAAAGCAAAAGCAGTGATACAGATCTAAGTGTGCTTCAGAGATCAGGTGTGTTCCTTCCGGACGAGTGTGGTAGAAGCTGGGCTGGTGACCATGGGTTTGGCACAGAGGGATAGAGACAGAACCCTCATTGTGACAAAGGCAATATGATGTGTGAATTACATTATATACATATATGTATGTATGTATGTATGTATAAATTAGACATTCAAAGAAGGTAACTGCTGGGATGGAGACAGACACAGAATAGCATGTTCTGTAAAGTTAAAAGCTTAGCCAACATCCCAAGGTATTTTTTAACGTAGCAGAATGAAATTCCTTTGGGTGCAGCAAATGAGACACATAAAGTGTAATGCCCTGTGAAATCACAGAGAGCCACTTCCAACAGATGGAAAAAACAACTTTAATACAAACCCAAAAATTGATAGACTCTGCCTTTGGTAATCGAAATACCAGGTTACACTTTAACAGTATCCATTACTGTCTATAAAGTATATTTTTGTTGTTAAATGCACTTGCTGGTTTGTCACTGTATGGAATTTAAAGTGATGAATCCTATAGTCTTCTGTCTTCTTCACTCTAAGAAATTAAACAAAATGTGTGACAAATGGCTCCCAAGTTACACATACTATTTCACTCTGCTATCTGCCGCACCTGCACTGCTGTTCCGAGTGTGGAACCGAACCCCTTGTTTTGAAGCTGGTTTTAGGAGTCCCTGTAGCAGGGGATGTTAAGAGCTGTGAGTGGACACAGACAAACAGCCCGCTGCCAAAGGCAGAGCTGCAGACGAGCACCCTAGAGCCAGGGAGCTTTCCTGTGCCTTTGGAGAAGGAGCACCATCGTGCAAATGGGATGACAGCACTCACCTTCCTCGCATTGCACCACCTCTGCCCTTTCTGATGCACACCTCCACTGAGAGGAGTGGTCCTGTGCTGCTCAGTGCAGCTTCAGGCAGGATTTCATGGGAACATTTGGCTGAATATTCCTAGAGTGTGTCAAAGAGAGCTCTTGGGAAAACTCCCACTGCACCAGTCTTTGTAACTTAATCAGGGAAAACCAGGAGACAGCATGGGGTGGGGGAGGAATCAGTATCTTACTCTTTTAGGAATGCATGGAGCTGATAGCATGTGAGTAAATGTGACACACTGAAGACTTAGGACTCCTGTAGAGAAAGGCATGTCTCACAAATCTCTTGGAGTTTTCTGGAGGAGGCAGCAAACATGTGGGACAGAAGAACTGGATTTACGCATTCTGCTTGCATTTCCAAGAAGAATTCAGAATTCACAAGTTCTCTTGTGAAAGATTTCTAAATAAAGCAAGCAGTATGGGATGAGAGGACCGCTCCCCAGATGGACACGTAACTTAAAAAGCATATAGGAGTAAACGACCAGTTTTCACAGTGAAGGGAGATCACCAGAGAAATCCTTTGAGGATCCATGCCTCGGCTGTTCGACATACTCATACACAGTCTGGAGAAAAGGACAAACGATGACTATGTGTTTGCTGACAATTCTGAGCTGTTCAAGACAGTAAAAATAAAAGTTCACTGCAGAGCACTGTGGAAACTCTTCTACATAGTGAGTGACTGACCTGATGTAATTCAGTGTAGAGAAGTAGAAAGTGATCAGCAGAAGGAGGAACAATCCTAATTTTGTGTATACAGTGATGAGTACGGAGGTGATTGTTAAGTCATGAATGAGACGTGGGACTGTAATAAATATTTATATGGAAATGCTGGTGTAGCACTCAGTCATAAAAGTAAATAACATGTTAGGATTTCTTAGGAAAGGAACAAAAGAGGTAACAGGATTATGTCCTTGCACCTTGAATACTCTATGCAGTGCTGTTCCCCCATTTCAGAAAGCAGAGAACTGAATGAAAAAATGTTAGATAAAAGGGACAAAGATGATCAAAGATCTGGAATGGCTCTTTATGGAGAGAGCTTTGCCTTGGAAAAGAGACAATTAAATGGAATATAGGTGTGTAAAATCATGTGGAATAGGAAGGATGCCTGTGCAAGGGAATAGCAGCCTGCTAGCATGGAGGAACATAGATGGTCAGGAGCGCGTGGCCTTTCTAGATGGAAATTTTGAATGGGTTAAGCACACACTGACTGCAGTCTCCACCATTGCCACTCCTTTTTCACGTTTTGTTGCTCACTGTGTAGCACAAGAGTCATGGGGGAAAGTTCAGGGCTTCTTCTCACTCCATGCCCGTGTTGCTGTCAGGACGGAGCCAGCTCCCCAGCTTTTCCTCTGCAGGAATCTTCCCATTTACATGCCTCAGAAATAATTCCTGTGGATTTAATTAATCACAGTTTACATGGTAATAACCCTTGGAATATTTTTTATAGGTAAATAATGTGTATCCCCTGCTGGGGGCGGTGGTGGGGCTGCTGGTTCCAACATTCAATTATTGCATTATCTACTTCCCATTAAATGATCAGAGAGTGAGACCAAAGCAAACTAACAGCAGTGGGAATAATTAGAAGCTACTTTGTGTTTGGGGCAGAGATGTACCTTCTTAATGCTTGTTCAGAAGATCCTACATTTAAGGAGAACGCAGTTTTTTGGTTCTGCCAAGTGAGTGCTGCAGAGGAAGGGTCCGGTTGGCAGTGTGGTGCTGTGCACAGGGACCTGGCTAGTTGTCCATACAAGGACCCTTATTCCCAGAGAAGTTCCATGTGAATGAGGCTACTGAACCCCTGCCTGGCATGTAACTGAGTCCAGTCCCTTTCCTTGCTGCATGTCTGGCTGTGAGCTGTATTGCAAGGGGGCCTGGGAATGCCTGGCTGCAAGATTTTGTTCAGTCCCTTGTCTCCTGTCAGGCAGGCTCAGAGCAGCTCCAGACAGTCACAAGTCAATGCCTTTCTTATGACGGTGAGCAGTGTCATTGTCACCCAGCACCTTTGACAGAAGAGAAGGTGAAGAGGCTTGCCCAGGGCTGCACAGTGTGTCTGCAACAGAGCAGAGTCGGGCAGAGTCAGGACTTCAGGTGTCTGTTGCTGGGAGTTACCAGCCCCATGCTCTGCTGCAGGTAGACAAGCCCTTCTGCTGAACGGTGGTCCAGGAGCCATCCTGTCAGTGCAGGTCTGGCCGATAGCCTCTGGAAAGGTGACATGCCAGCCCAGCTAGCAGCCACGTAGACGATCACAACACGTGCGAGGAGAGCTACTCTGAAATGAGGTGATGTCTGGCTGGGAGGTGCTTGCTCAGGAGCCCACTCCAGTCCCTGCACTGTGATTATCCTAAGCACCAGTGTATTTTTTCCCAGTTTATGTTTCCTTTTCCTCCCTTGTCTTTGCTATTTTTGCTTTTATTTAATGTTGTATTCTCTGTTGTAATTACTTCTTTAATCTGTAATGTTGCTGCCTGCCTGACTCCCCCAGCTCCTGGCTGCCTTCAGGACCAGTGCTGTAAACAAGTCATGGTGTCTCTCAACAGCAAGGTTCCTGATGAAGTAG
>NW_009630562.1:13697-24249 GCF_000690535.1 Cariama cristata
AAATAAAAAGCAAATTGGATATTGGAAAAGAACTTTAAATAACATCTGAATTCCTAGGGAACTACATCTTACATCTCTGTTAGGGACAAATGGGTTCAACATAAGTAATAGTCCTCTGGAATGAAAAATAAAGAAACACTGTTCACCAGCCTCTGTGGGCTGGAATGAGGATAGACTTTGGTGATAAATAAAAGCAAAATGCAAAGATGTCCCTGGGTGGCAGATGGGAGCAAAAGATTTAAACATCATTGGACTGTAAACACACAATCTCTGAAATGTGCCATAGCTTGCCTTCAGAGAGCTGCTTTGGAAATGATGTGTCTAGCTTTTTCCTCTTCTGTAATGGGAAGAAGCTAAATGCTCTTGCGGCACATGCTAGACCGTGACCTTCCCAGAAGGAGTTGCACCTTTCAAACACAGCCTCATTGTGCTGAATTCTGGCTCTTTAATGAAACATAATTAGTTGAAATTCTCTCAATGACTTACTTTGTGGTCTTTCCCCATACTGATGTAATGCTAAAATCCTCTGTTGTTCCCACTTCAGGTGATCTATTAATGCTTGCATTTTGTTTGCTATGTCCCTGTTGTTTGATACCCACCCCTTCTCCACACCTACTTCAGGAGTTCATGACTGGACAAGCCCCAGAGAAGTGTGCACGTTGGCCCCTGGCATTCTTCCTCTCCTGTGCATGGCATGCCTATCCTTTTCGTTCTGGGGCAACATATTCCTGTCACTGGCTGGTGCAACTGCTTGTCACTGGATGCTTTGCTTCCTCAGCTATAAAAGTCCTTTGTCAAAGTTAGGACGGCGCCAGTGTTTCAAGTGTGTGGCTGTGATCCAGCGGCTGAGCTCGCTGTGGTGTGGGTGTGATGGCATGTGCCACCAGGGAATTCCCATGCATGTCCTATCCACTGCATCAGAACATGAAGCAGGGCCTATGGGTTTTGCTACCCTTCATCTCCTTCCATCTGTTTGCTCCCCCAGTTTCAGGCAGTGGGTACAGCTACTGCCACTACTGCCCTACTCTTTCATCTTTGCATCTCCTGAGTGCACGTTCTTCCTGAAGAAAAGCTGATTCTTGCTCCCATGAGCCTGAGCTGAAGACGAGTGCGTTTAGTAGAAAAAGCCCTTCCTTTTGAGAAGCACTTTATCTTTGCTAAAATGAAGTTCTTGATGTGTCTGTTTATGAAAAGCAGTCCAAATTACCCCCTCCCAGCAGGGCTGTGCTATGCCTGGCCATGGTTTGACAGCAGCTCCTGAGGAGGGCAGCATGGGTTAGCTGATGCTCCATCCCCTGGCGTTGTTCTTTGTATTCCAGCCATGTCTAAGGCAGAGCTAGTGAAATGTAAAAGAGCATTGAAGGAACCGGTAGTAAAACTCTTGGCTCTGTGATAAGATGCCTGGGTTGAGCAGAGAGTGTTATCCCCATTCCTGTTACCACAGGCTCTCACCAGCAGCTCTGCTCCCTGCCAGAGGCTGACATGAAATGCCTGGTGCCTGTGGGACCTGCCTGCAGACTGGTCCTGCTCCGCCATCCAGGGGAGAGCACAGACACAGAAGAGCACATGTAGGAAACCCCAGCTGCCCCCCTCTCTTTAAAAGACTGACCCTATATATTGGACCGATTCTGAGACTCCAGAGTTGTGGACAGGTCGTTAGGTGTTGAGCAGTGACGTTGCACTCAGCTCTGTGGAATGTACAGAAAATAACAAAATGAAAACACAAATCCCCTACACCAAGGAGCTGGCACAATGGTGGGGTATGAAGTACTTTTCACTAAGAGGAAGATGCTGGGAGACCTAAGGGAAGGGATCAGCTTAGTTAATGAATCCTGGGACTTTGGTGCCTGACTGTCTTACAGGTGATGAATGAACAGCTTTTCTCCTCAAAGCAGAAACCAGGATGGTCTTAAGCACACAAGAAGCCTGGAAAATCACGTGGAAGTACTTACAACATCCACATTAATACCAGATGAACTAATCAGGATTAATGTTAGTGGGAGTAATGCCAGTGGATACCACAATGATTAAACTATTATGAGTTTTTCAGGGAGGATGATGACAGGTGATTTATATACTGCACAGGTATTTCTTCTGTGTATCCAGATGATAAGCAATTCTGGCACTTTGCTGCAAGAAGTTGGGACTTTTCTTTATTCCTGAAGTTACTCAGAACGTGGCTGTCTTCTAACTAGTTAGTTGGCCAAAAAGATCCTGGACAGGAAGGGAGGGAGGGCTGAGTAGACGAAAAGGATGCTGGTGATTCATTCCTTAACTGCTTGGAGAGAGCTGTTGTGAACCTAGCCCTGAGATGTTTTCTGGCCTCACTGGGAAAAATGAGAACTCTGGAGATGTGATGCAGGGACAGTTTTACAAGCACCAAAGTACTTGGGCAGTGAAGTGATGAAGGTCTGACTGCTGTTTTATCACGAGCTCTACCTTTCTGCTATACAGGCATCAGCTGCTCTTTTTTTCTGGTATTCAGAAAAAATATATCCAGTGGAATATAAACCTCCAGTGGTAAAGACAGTTTCACGTGGTATATATGTGCTACAGTGTTTGGCCACAGAAGGCCATGATCTAACTGTGCTAGGAGTCACTGTCATATGTAACAGTGATTGCGCAGAAAAAATTAGGAACCTAAGGTAGTAAGAAAAGGTAGTTGCAATTTTCCATGCATGGCATTTCATCATTTTTCACCATCTTTTCTGTGTCTTTGTTAAGCACTGGCTATAGTTGTTGCCGTGTAGGATGCAGTCACTTCTCCATAGACTTTTCCACTATATCCGTAGGCCGGCAAGGGATAAGGAGTTATGGTGTTCTTGTGCAAAGCCTGTTCTGCCAATGTGTTGCCAAATTGTTCAGAAGAAATTTCTTCTTCTCTGGAACTGAAATCAGAGGACAGGGAAGCTAACCCGTAGCTTGTTGAGGATGAAGAAATGATGCAGCATTTGTAGCTTTCATGGTAAATATTGAAGCTCGTTCATTGATTTGTTGACAGAGTGACCAGGGCAGCAACAGCTGAAATTCTTTTTTTCCTCTTAAGTTGAGGGATACCTGGATCCTTTCCAAAGTCCCATTTTGGACTTCAGAAGCTATGTGGGTACCTGTGTCCCATCTTCAGCCTCATTAGTTAAATACACAGCTTTCTACCTTTGATGCCCACCTTGGGGAAGGTAAGATAATATCACTATTCTCGGTTTTATAATGACTTTTCAAAATTAAGTCAAAGGTTTGGTAATAATACTGATTTTCAATGTAAGCCTGAAAAAATGAAAATAAGTTCAGAGCATTTTCAACATTGAATTTTCTTTATGGGTATTTCAGCTGCTTCCTTCTCAGCAAGGATTGTTCATTTGTTCCTACTGCTGTGTGCTTTGCACACTGAGACCTGGGCAGTTAGTAAGTGGGAGAGTGCGACAGATACTGAGCAAGCCTTGGTCATTCTAATTCCTGCGGCAGGTTAAGGTTGAATAGTGAGTTAAAAAGCCAAGGCTGACACTGCTGCCAAAAAATTGCTATATGTTTCAACCGTACTTGTTTTGGGGTAGAATGAGATTCAAGGCAGCGTCTTTCAGGTGATAAAGTCCTGCGCGTCCTTTTGTTTTCACATTGAGAAATGTCTTTGGGAAAAGTTTCCAGATGAAAGCAGCCAAAAAAATTCCTGGGATTTTCCATCGTTTCTGTGATTCCTAAGCAGGGACAGTACTGTCTGCCACAGGAAAGAGCTCTGTGCTCTGCAGCAGGTTAATAATAGGCTCTTTTTTCCTTTGGAAATGCTGTGTAATTCCTTTCCCCGTTCAAGATAATCGTCAGCCCTCAAGTGACAATGTGGGCTTGTTAGAGGCCTGCCCAGAAGAGGTGCTGTCTTCAGATTGTAACCTGGCAGAGAGGTAGTGTCCTGAGCCAGAGCTGCTTGCCCACCCACACCTCCATCCAGGAACTGATGATACACGTAGGAGGACTGAGCATGAGGGGATGGGACAGGCATGACCCTGCACTGGTTGTGCTTCTCATTTCAGTGAATTCAAAGCAATCTACATGAAGTGTTGGTTTGGAAGTGTTAGTTTGGAAATGTGTGTAACCCTAGGCACATAGACCTAGGGTTAATATGTTATCAGTGTTATACCAGAGAACATTATTACATGCCATTTAGAGACACAAATATATTTTTATGAAAAGGGCCCCCCATCGGTGCTTCTGTTTTATTTTAAACAACCCAAATCATGAAGGGCAGCTGGTAATCTACCTAAAGCAAGACTGTGCTGTGCTATGTTGCCACTTGAATGCTTGGATACCCCAGAGGTTCTTTTGCAGATTTGCTCAGGTTGAAAGAGTTAAAAGCCCCAAGAACAAGGAAGATGTTGTAAATGTCTTAGTTACTCAGCTAAACAAAGGAAGGGCCTTTGGGGATGGCTGGAAGGGCTGTGAGGTGGGGAGGCCCTGGGACAGTCTCACTTTGGGAGGGGCCTTTGTGATTTGGGGATAGCTAGAATGGCTGTAAGATGAGGAAGCTCCGGGGACAATCTCACTTTAGACTGATACATCCTGAGGAGCACAAAGAAACCAACAGACACCAATCGAGACCAAGATAAGGAACAAAGATAAGGAACTTACGACAGTGATGAGCCAAGACAAAAGACAACCAGGGAAGAGGACTGCGAATGTGGATCAGACACTTGCATATATTAATTCGTTCCAGGAATTCTCATGTTTATGTAAACGAGCTCTTGGAAATCCTATGAATATGTATAACTTTATGCTATATAATCTCTGGAAGTTTACCAAATCGTTGGAGCACTCATGGTGGAGCTATCCCCAGTGCTGCCCAGCACTGCAAAGAATGCCTGCTTAAGAACACTGTTGTTACTGAGTTTCAGTATATTGGACTCCTTACCCAGCCGCACCTTGCTTCCCACTTCGGTGAGGAAGGTTAGAAAGCAAGGGGGTTCGCACATTACCGATCTTAGGAGCAAGGTGTGAGAAACATTCACCCATGTAGTTTTTAAGAGAGGACAAAGTCTGTGAAGCAAAGCTTTATTTCAGCGCTGGGTGCATGGGAGATCACCTCCGTGATCCTCCTGCATGCACACTGGTTAGTCTCACTTCCACATATTTATTTAGGACAGTCATTCATATTCATGCCATTTCTCGGAAGTCTTATACATATTCAGATTATTTCCCCGAAGTTACTTACATCTATACCCTCCCACTTGCATCTGCGCACTGTTCTCTAGGGGTCTTTGAGGGTTGTGGGGAGAAGGCTCAAAGTCTTCCTCTCGGTTGAACTCCTTATTCTGGCGCCTGCGCTCTATTGTTTCGGTTATATTGCAAACCCAAGTTGACAGTTAATCCTCTCTTTCTTCCATATAAGGGCAGGAAGGTGACAACCAGGTAGAGACTAATCATGGCTAAGATAAGTGGTGTCAGCCAAAGCAACTTAACCCTATACCTGAATACACGGTACCCTGTCTCTGTCCCCAGACTTGGGTACCTGGAAACTTACATTCTTTCCGACCACCTATCTGTTATGGCTTAAGCAAAACTACAATATTATTTATCACAAAGGTGACTGTGTCATCTTTACATGCAGCTCCAAGGGTCTCTTGGCCAGGTCCAGAATGGGAGGGAATGCAGGCCAGACTTGATTACTAATTACCTGCATTCTGAACTTACTCTATTTGATGCTTGAATTCATATATTTTTGAAACTGTGATTAGACTTTGCAGATACCTCACTGATACGCAAATGTCAGGCTGGGAAGTAGCCTCACGCTTCTGTGAGGTGGATGTTCCCAGCAGAAGCATGCCTGCTGTGACCACAGGGTGTTCTGAATAGGCAACACTCGGTCTTGACAGGCTTGGGGTTTGATATTGCCCTTTCAGAGAGATTCTGTCTTTGCTTAACCTCCTTCCTAGTGCTTTCTGATCTGTATTGCTGTATTGCAGAATGAAATGCCTGACTCAGTTCTAGATTAACTTGGTCTCTGCTTCACAATACAGATTTACCAAGGATCTCTGCTGGGGAAATCAAATGGAGTGCCCCGACAGGTGATAAAGACATCTGGGAACTTTTTCTGTCATCCTGCTGAGGCGTGTTAGGAGTCTTATCACCAGCTAAAGATCAAGATGCTGCATTCAGCTCATTTGTTTCGGAAGTGAAATAGGAATACAGGAACACTGGCAAGGCCTTTTCATGGGGCTGGGGTAGCTCCACAGTGAGCAATCCCACAGAGAAGAATGGAGCTAGTATGATTTACACCAGATGTGAATCTGGTTCCCTGCACTCACTTTTTTTTGTGCTCTGCACGCTGGTAAGATGAGCAGTTGAGCTTGTGCTAGGGAGTATGACAGCCTTTCTTCTTTTGCTCAGTCTTGGATCAAGAGAGCAGCAGTACTGCCTAGAAGCTGGAACTTCAATAATTTTGCCACCAGAACTTAATTAATAGAAAGGGGATAAAGTGGTCTGTAAAGCAAGCTCTTGTCATGTCTGTCTTCTGTCCTGTCAGTTTGTCAGGCATGGACATTAGACAGTGTTCATACAGGAATAAGTTATACTTGTATCTCCCTGGTTTGTGCCCCTGGGATGAAATGACAGCTGCACTAACTGTGACACCGACAATCTTTCTAGTTTGGTAGGTGAAAGAAGACGAAAGGAAGGGCATGTACAATGATCATCTTAAAAGCAGCTGAGAAGGGGATGATGGATGCTGGGAGCACCAGGGTGTCCACTGGAGTCTCCAGGAGCTATGCAGAGCTCTGCCTTTGGAGGCCAACAAAAGAATTTCTGCCTGCCAGGGAAGAGTTTTTCCTTGGTCAGGACCTGCATAGAGTTCTGCTTCCACTTCTCCACATGGATTCACTTTTTCTTCCAGATAGTTGACTATATCCAATGTCTTTGGGAGCAATTCCTGTAGCCTGTTTGCATAGCAGGGCTCTGTGCCTGAATTACCGGTAGCTGCCTGAGTCACCAGAGTCCCAGGGAGGAGAGGTTCTGCAGCAAGCAGACCAGGTCAGGACCACGTGAGCAGGGCAACTACATGCTCCTCCTAAGAGGCAGAGGTAGCAAAAGCCATGGCTTTGATCATAATGGCAGAGTAAGGCTGGGAGGCAAGATGAGACCGTCCAGCCAGTGAACAGTGAATGTCTTTGCTATGTGTAATTGGCTTGTGGCTCCAAAGAGCCTCTTCTGTTCCGTATCTGCTGATGCTCGAGTCTGCCCTCGACTCCTGATCCTTGCATCTGCCCTTGCTGGCCCTCTGCTTTTGTTCTCTTTTTCAACTAATCACTTTCTGTCTTCTGTTTCTTGATCCTGCCATGTAAAACACTGGCTGTACGTAATAAAATCAATGAAATTTCTACTCAGACGTGACATGTCAGACCAACTGGTGGAGTCTGAGCAAGCAAAGGCAGCCTATAATTAACACCTCTTATGGAAGTGCAGGAAGGTTGTCTCACTGCACAGAGGCACAAGGGCATGCCCTGGCCAGACAGGCTGGCTCCCTGGCACTTGGCTTGGCTTGCAGGAGCCAGGGTTTTGTTGATTGTACATCTTTCTTTGTAAGGAGATGCAGGGTAACAACTTTAGCTTGGTGTCGGCTGGCTCTTTTAAGCCAGACTACACTGCAGGATGCTTCCACGTGTCAGTGGGAAAAGGCTGAGTTTAGCAGCTTAAGCCATCCGCTTTTCAGAATCAAACTAATCTTGCCCTATATGCTCCAAGTAGACTCTTCCCAGTGCATTCAGATCCATGTGACTTTTTAGGCTGAAGACCTTGGTTTATTTTCTGTCTGTTGTCATTTTCTAACCAGTTTTTCTGTAGATACAGCATTATGCTAAGATATTTAAAGCAAATATTGGTTCTTGATACAAAAATGAGGTTTTGCACACCAAAGTTATTCCAATACAGAAGCTTTGAGAATTTATTAACCATTAACATTCATGTGCAATCAAAACATAATTTTTTTCCTACTAGTTAGATGTTCAGAGTTGTTAAATTTGACTTGCCATAAATGGTTGCCAGTAGCATAATTGAACAGTTAACTAAATACGTTAATGCAGTTTGTTTCGGTGTAATTAGAGACCTATACAGTACATTTTAGCAAGTTGAAAGTGTTAATACAGGCCCACACATTTGCATATTTTCAGCTTTGTAACATTATCTAGGCTGCTGGAGTGTGGAGACCAGGACTAAACCTCCCAGTGCTCTTAGAACAAACCAAGGGATCACACCTGTTTTGCAGGGGTTGGTGGGGCAAATTGTGCTTCAACATAGCAAATAAAGTACCAGATGATTTAAGCTGTGCAGGTTCCAACTACTTTGTAATCCGTGTTGGAGAACTGGTGATTGGTTTAGAAGATGAACCCACCCGTGGGCCTAACTGGTGGTCGGTGCAGGCACTGCGTGCTCCCAGAGTGCAGAGTTGGCTGAGGTTGTGCCTGGCCGCGGCAGCGATGCGGAGCCAGTTTTGCATCAGAAGTAATTAGGCAGCACGTTGCACAGCTGCCTCGCTTGTGTTCCCCCAGCAGGGACTCACTTTCCCCGGTCTGGGGTAGTGCCATGTGAGCTGTGGTGTGTTCCTGCGGCCTGTTAAAGGTCCTTGTTTTACATTACATTTCCTCTGCAAGAACGGATGAGCTCTAGATATACTGTAATGATAAACATACGTTCAGGCTACTGCAGAAAATGAAACCACAGGAACTGTGAGCGTTGTTAGTTTTCCTTATCTTGTAATTCAGCTGAAACTTGAAAGAAAAGTGTGAGTGTTTGTTGTGGGACTGGGTCTGCCTACATGGTCAGCACTCTGTGGAACCTCAGGCAGGGCACATCTGCTCAGTGTCTCTGTCTGTGGGATGCGAGGGCTAGTTAGTTAGTGGGCCAGTTAGTGAGCTGGTTGCCCCTGACTGGTTGTTGCCATCTCGGGTAGAACTACTCCTAGACCTGTGAGCAGACCAGCACTTCTCGTGTGAGATTGTGTAGGAGACACAGAGGATAACAGGGCTTAGGCTGAAGAGGTGACTGCACTTCTGCTTTTCAGACTCAGCCTGCTAAAACTGGCCAGCTCTTACATGAGGTGCTTTTACAGCAGCAGGGGCTCTCCCTGAGACTCTGGGCTGAGCGATGTGGTGCAGTTTGGCGGTGAGTGTCTGCCTGGCAGGGCTGGAGGTCCCTCTCCAGAAGATGTTTCAGCACAGCCAGGGGCTCTAGGCTATGCACAGGGGTCTGGCCAGGGAGGCTCTCTGTTTTTTCCCCCACAGGTGTGTCACCGTAACTGCTTCCCAAAGTGTAGTTTTATATCCATCTCTGTGAAAAACATCCACTCCTGTCACAACTTGCACAGAAGAGCAAGCCCTCCCCAGGGCATCTGGCAATCAGGGAGATTGGCCACGCAGCCACGACTGCACCACAGGTGTCCAGGCTACCAGTGTACTCTGCCTGTGCCCACTGGTGTAGCAATACATGCCTCTCTGCAGGCCATAATTCTGCACAGTCTAATAGAGCTACTGGGAAAGGTGTTCATTAAAGTGTCCCCGTCTCGGCCATTTCTACAGTGCAAATCTGTCAGACTGCTCCTTGCCTAGAGATGTTCATGCTTGGAAACGCAGCTTCCATACCTGTGTGGTACTGGCCTGACAAACTGTCCTGAAGGCCTCTGCCACTGGTGCATCATAGTCTTTGGGGACTCCAACTTTCTCCCTCTGCCCTCTGCACCAAAAGGGTTCTCCAGGGTCTGTTTCCTCTGTCTTAATTCAGTGGCTGCTTCCCCAGGTCATCACAGGCTGCTGCCATTGACCATTTTGGTTTTTGTTGTTGAAAAGATGGTCCCCCAAAAGCTGAAGAAGCAGCCAAAGAGTAAGAAGAGTTTCCAGGAGAACAGAAGTGAACTTCTTGATGAAATTAATGAGAAACCTTGACTCCACTGCAGCATATCAATGCCAGGTCAAAGCATCTTTTAAATTTTACAAACATGACATTTGTTCCTCCAACACTAAACCCACACCCAAGATTTATGCACAGGTAGCAAACTTCTCTGGGGATTTTCACTTCCTCCCCATGCCCATGTTCCTGTGCATCTGTGCAGGACAGGCAGTTGTGGTTAAATGTCAATGTGTGAAAGCAACTAGACCAAGAGAGATGCTGTTTGCCTTACACTGCTTTTCAGCCTGCATGAAAAACACTCATGACAATGCCCCAATTAACGATCTGTCCAGCCCCAGGTTTCATGATAGTGGAAAGCTCTGGGGAACTTAGAATCATAGAATCATAGAATCATTTGGGCTGGAAGGGACCTTTAGGGACCAACTTCCAGCTGTTCTGCTTAGCCAGGTCTGGAAACCATGGTTTGAGTGAACACAAGGCTCCTGAATGCCAGTGCATACTGCACAGATAAAATTAGTCAGAGCCCTAGGTGCAGGAGTTGCCTGAAACATGCTATATGGCTGAGTTCAGGGTCAAGCATCAAGAGCAGATTGTCAGAACGTGGCATCTGGAGACCCCAGGGCTCAATTTCCGAGAGCTGTTCTCTGTGCACAGAGACCAGAGCACACATTGC
>NW_009630562.1:24280-27624 GCF_000690535.1 Cariama cristata
TTCCTGCTCTCTGAGCCCTTGTGTTCATCATAGTGCGTCACTGAAAGTTATAGGATGTCATCTTACACTGTTTCAGAGGTTTACCAACAGGAAATTTCCGGCCTTGGTATAGACTGGTTGCCTCCCTCTTCTGTTAGCTGTAGACTTACAAAGAGATGTTCATATTTTAAATATGGTGCAACGACATCAATAGTAATAATTATTGCATGCATCAAAGCTTTGGAGATTAGCCACAGATCATGCATCTAAATGGCAAGTGGTTATAATAGCTCCATACGTGAAACATCAAAGTCTGAGGAAAAGATGCTCTGTTATGAAAAATACATCAGAATGATCATTCCACTCCAAGCAAGTGCAGAACTGTAGACGTGCATGGAACAAATGCAACACATTTCATACTCATTTGGGTGTTTCAAGTATGGGAAAAATTGATTCCACAGCTCCAGTTACCAATCCACATCAAGTGAAGACTGTATTGAAATTACGAGATTTCACACAATATTAGGCTTAAGTTGACTCCTCCTTGTGAAAATGTATTTATAATTAGGGCCTAGAAAAGCAAGAAGCAGTATTTGGGGTTTTAATTTTTTATATGGTCCCTGGCAGAGAGAGAAGTGGCTGAGATTGCATAAAATTCTTAAACCCATGATGTTTCAAGTGTCCTTTTGCTGAATTGAAATGGCTTTCTTGCAGATTAAAGGAACTGCACTGTTGTTTTCTTTGTTGGGAGAAAAGTATTCCAAACCAAGAGAAGCACAGGCTCTTTCTGCTGAGCCTAGGGACAGCTGCTGGAATAAGAAAATGCAAAACAGTCACTAAAACAACAGAACCTCTGAACTCGGCAACTGAAATTCCCAATTACAGACGTGCTGCTATTTCTCCTTCCTCATCACAGCTGTTTAGCTTGATCACTCCCCCAGCCCCGGTGGGACGAACAGCGTGAAGGATGCAGTGCCATGCGTGCTGCGACAGCCAAATCAAAGGCCCAGCCACGTCCATGCCTCAGCTATGAGTCTGGAGGAAATCAGAGACCCTCATTAAAGTTTCAGAAAAACCTAACTAGTATGAGGACAGCATTCAAAAATGTATTTGGGGAAAACAAATATTGTTTTAACTCTATTAATAATTGATGTGTTGCCAGCAGAGATCCTCATAGCATTAAGGGAATTGAAAATTAAAGGCACGAAGACACTACTTTAAGAAAACATCTTGATAAATAATTAATATGGCGTAGGCCTACTGGAATCTGAAGAGTGTAGGTTTTAGCTTGTCTTGTCAAACCTATGCTTTCTAATACCACAGTTTCTTCCAGAATGAGAGCATGGTCATTTTCAGTTTATATCAACAAAAGCTCTAGTTGTTTATGCTGCTCAGCTGGAATAATTTACTGGCTTCTCTGTCAGTTGCTTATGTTGAGCCCCTACGATCCTACCTAGCACATACCCAAAGATTGTGGCTTTCTTAAGTCAAGAGGGAAAAAAGATTGATGATTATTTAGAAAACAGAAGAGAACGTGTCTGTTTCAGGGAAACTACTGTTTGTCAGGGTCAAACTGGATCAGATGAAGAAACCTTGGCAATGCCTTTTTAGCAATATAATGTATAAATAGCTGGGAGAGGTGTCTTGGGATGTCTAACACCCAGGAACAGCTACTGCTTTAGTGTGTGTGTCTCTAGAGAGATGCATTTTCAATAGTGAGGCCAATCTTGGGGACCACACTGAATAATTCAGTGGCTGGCACTTCCCCTGTGCCTTCTATCTGATGGGGATCTTAAGGACAACAAATAGAGCAACCCAACATTCCACAGAATACAAGCCCGTCGTATGACTAAAGAAAGGCTGGATATAGAATGTGCTAAAGGCAGTAAATACAGAATTTCTGCCTTTCACTCCAAAGCAGCTCTCTACGACTGCTGTGAGCAGAGCCTGTGAGAAGCAGCGTTCAGAGACACGTCTGAAGAGTTTGGCTGATGCACAGCTCCTGACATGGAGAGACACCGTAGTTTCAAACAGAATACTGTGCACCATGTTAACTAATAGAGCTTCTGCTATCTCTGAAAACCTGTGTGTTGCTGAGGGGCATACGAGTTCTTTAAAGTCCCGATTTATTCCAGTCCACTCCTATCTTTTAGGTTGTTATAATGAAGCAGCTAGTAAGTCAGGCATAATTGCTGGCAGGCATTTGAATTTAAGAGCCTGCACAAGAGCATCCACAGAACTATATCATTTCATTCCTTTAAATAAAGCAAAAGTGAATGCTGCTTCTTCATTACAAATGTCTTGGTGCTTTACATGCAAAAGGTTTGTTGAGATTGATGGAATTCATAAACACCCTTTATTTACTACAGCAAAGTTAATAATTAAGCAGAAACCAGAATATCCATGAATGGTGTTATAAAAATAATTTTTGCTCTAGTTCCAAGCAAAAAGCCCATGTAAATTAGTGATTGAGAACATCAGGGTGATCCACTAGAGCTATAAAAGGGAGTTCATTTTTTCCATTCTGGATAAAGTAAATAGAGTGGTCAGACCGTTGTCCGAGAAGCAGATTCGTGCAATAAGCCAATTCCACACGCTCAGGAGAGGTGTTGTATTTATTCAGGCTTGGGTGCTCGTGGACTTTTCCACAAATCAAGCACACCACCAGCAAGTTACAGTTCTTTTAGACACAAAAATCAGGGATCAGTATTTTTCCAGACATGCCTGCTAACTACTGATTGGTTAGTAATTTACATACAATTACATATTCATTCGTGTAACTACGCATGCTCGGGGAAGGATCTTCACCTCGGCAAGGGTCTTCTTGACCTGTGGGTGTGATTTTTGGTATTATAACGATGGCAGTTTACTTCAGGACACCTTAAAACTAGTTTCATTGCCAAGTTGGTTAATTGAATGGTCAATTTGCCAGGTTGTCACATAGCTCATCCATGTTCAGAGGCTTAACACAATCAGTCTCGGGTGTTCTCATCAATTTCCAGGACTTTACATACCCTAACTCCCTTCATGAATCCCCTGTTGTTAATCAAAGTCATCTCGACCAAGACTCAAAGCAAGGTATGATCCAAGCCTTGTAATTATCTAAGGTAGGTTCAAGGCCTCATTGGTGTAGTAACTATGCTTACCAATATCAGATATATCAATTTGACAATACAATCGGGTAGAACAGAGTCTTCTATACAAGTAGTTTGTTACTCTGATGACATCAAGACCTTGGGGAGTGCAGAATTACCCCGATTGCAGCTGGGTGTGTTCTGTCTCGGGCAGATGCCCCCTTCACCATCCACCAGTGCACAGGCTGTGTTCATTGCATCTGCCCCATCCTGGGGGAGAGCTCACCATTC
>NW_009630562.1:27644-35320 GCF_000690535.1 Cariama cristata
CCTTGTTGAAACTGGAATGTAAAGCGCATGGGCTGGCACTCACTGGGAAGGTCGGGCCTGACAGGCCAGAGAAAGGGTTGTGGAAAATCACCTCTTGTCCACAGTCCAAAGAAGTGGATTCCCTTGCAAAAGAATCCTTTGTTTTCAGTGCCGTTATTTCCTCTTGATTGCATTGCTGTTCCTCTCTCTATGGTGGCTGCCCCAGCCCCTGTTGGGGGGTTAACGGAGGAGCTAGCGGGCAGCACAGCGGTCAGAGCACAGCGACAGGGAGGCCACAGGGAAGAGCCGTGCGCGGCCGGCTGTGGGGTCAGGGTGGGGTGTGAGGGCTGTGCAGGAGGGCTGCTGTGGAGGGCTGCTACCTGGGCAGCCTCGGGAGCACTTCTGTCTGAGCACCATGAGGGCCAGAGCTGCTGCCCCGCAGGGAGAGGCCGGCTGCAACGCTGTACCTTCCTGCGGCCATTCCTCCCCGTCCCGCTGCTGCAGCTGCAGTGTTCCTCAGTTCTTCGGTGTGTCCTTGCCTATGGCGCGCTCTGCTTCTGCTTCCACACCTGCCCTGCTCTGTGTCATCTGCCCTGCATCCCTCCACCTCTCCCTGCCCCTGCCTGGTGCTGCCTGCCCTGCCTGCCAGCGCTGCTTCTGCTCTGTCCCTCCCTGTTGCTGCTTTGCTTTCCCGGTGTAGAGGCCTTCTATCCATCCTGCTGCTGGCTGGCAGGATGAGCTTCCATGCCTGCCAGACAGCCCTATTGTTATTTAAAGATGCTGACTCTGGGAGCCTCATCCCCATCAGGCAAAGCTGAGAGTCTGATTCAAAAAAGCAAGGAAACAAGCCAGTCAGAGTTATCTTGATCCGAAACATATTCTAGGAGTGATTAGCTGCCTAAACTTACACTGTAATTATCTGTGCCGAGTGGCTTCTGCACATCATTGCCCATATTTCTGAGTGTTTTTATTTAAGTTGATAATGGAAAACGAATAAAGCCTTAGTTCTACTCTGATTTTGACACTTGTGCCAGAAAATATCTGAAGATGAGCATTTTTGTGTTCACAATAGTTAGATTAATATTTAATTTGCTGGCATCCAGCAAGCTGATTAGTTTTCCTCTGATGTGGCTCAACTTTCTAATTACAGGAACTGGCTCCTCCTAGTTTGTGCCTGGGGTAAGAGGCTCAGAGACCATCCTGACATCACTTTGACCACAGTTTCACCAGGCTGACCCATGGCAAGGTTATCATCATCTGAAATCTCCACTCATGGAAAGAGGTACAGACTGAGACCTGCTCCGTACCTTCTGAGGGCAGAGAAGGTCTGTCTTTGATTGCATTTAAACTGATGGGAATGAGAGTGGAAACAAGGTGCAGCGATGTCAAGTCTCAAGGAATGCGCGCTATTTGCCTGCTGCTGCAAGCCTTCCTTGGTGACGCAGCCCATCTGGTGCTGCAGCACTGCCGCAGCACTGCAGTTGGTCTTGCACTGGGGATGGGCAGAGCTAACTGAGATACAGGAGATCCCTCCTTGCTCGTGATCCTCTGCTGAGCCTGGGGAATGCTGTGGGTGGGTGTTGCCAGTGGCAAGCCATTGAATGACCTGCAGCACCGCCATGGAGGCAATCTGAGAAAACTCAGTGTGGCATGGGGGGTGGGCTATCTCGGGGCCTCTCTTTTAGCACAGCCATTGGGAGATTCTTATGAAAAGCTTATAGCAGACAGGGCGTGGATTACATGATTATTTGCCTGCGGTCCTCAGAGATCTTGCTCACAGTCCTTCTGGAGTAGTGGTTGGGTCTGACCATTGCACTGAACTAGCAGGTGGGGCTGTGCTCCAGGAGTGCCTCTGAAGCCTCTTGAAACCCATGAATACATCTGGGCTCCAGAGCGTTCTGGGCAAAGAGCCACATTTGATTCTGGGGTCATACTGCCCTTCTTCTTTCAGCCTGATATCAAATAATTTCACTGGCACCTCATCATTCCTGCGTTGTGAAAACAGGGACTAGTGCACATTTGGTGTGCTCTGGTGATCCCTCCTGCTAGGGACGGTCCCTATTTGCTCAGAGAGAAACTATGACTGAGAATAAAATTTCAGTCTTTAGGATTAACCCATCTGTAACGTCCATTAAGTCTGGATTCCCCTGACCAGCCATGCAAAGTAACATCTTATCTTAGTGCCGTATTCATCTTGCACTGTCAGTTTTACCCAACTCCTAAGCACTCAGTAATAGCAAGACTGTCAGGGTGTTAGTTATTCATTAGTTTTCACTCACTTGAAGAATATATCGTTGTCATAATATGGCACATTGCACTGGGAACAAACTCCCCATGCAGACAGGGATTAGGGCCATTTTTCAAATGCTGCTGACTGTTAATTTGTACATTTTTTGAAGGGAAAAGGTCTTGTTAGAACTCCATTTTGAACATTACTTTGACAAAGCATAGTGGGCAGTTTTCGCATCCTCTCTGATAGCTAGGGGACAAATGGGTGCTGGTGACAGGGATGCAGAGCTCTAACCCCTATGGCAGTATGTGCCAGCGCCGCATACAGTTCTCATTCATGCACCCAAAGCTAATCAGGTGATCCTCATCAAAATCCACTTGTTCAGCAGCTGACTGTACAATAGCTGCTGGCTGCTCAGCCTCTGACCCTCATCACTGTCTTCCAGAACTGTCTGCCAAAATTTGATCAATGAGAAGTTCAGATAGTTTATTTAGCTGCAGCACAGTCCTGGCTGGGTGAGAAGAGCACCAGGCTGGTGCCACTATGGATCAAGGACTGGTAGCAGCCAGTCCGTAAGTGGCTAGTCTGCTCAGGAGAGGGATGAGAGATTAGAGGTGTAAGTCTAGTAAAACTAGGAAGCAAAAGTTGATCTTCTTATATGGAAAAGGTGAAGATAGCCACAAGTCTGCAGGCTTGTGTGGAGGGAACATGTCTGTGGTGAGAAGGGGAGACCATTTCATGCCAGCTATAAGGTTCCTGTTGTGTCCCCACCACTGAGGAGTGCCTGGCCAAGGACCTTCTGCAGTAGTATTCTTAATGAGACGCAGCACACCTCAATTCACGTGTGCAAAGGGTGAAGCAGGAGATGTGCCATGCCCATGCCGAGCTGGCTTCATGTGGAGCTCAGGGAAAGTGGGTGAGGCAGCACTTTCAGGTCTGTCACCTCCTGTCTCCTCAGGCCAGATGACTGTTGGGTTCAAGGGCAGCTTAATGATGGAAAGGATAATTGATTAACATTAGAACTGCTCTATTATTGAGCAACTAAAGCAGATCTTCTTTGTATTAAAGCTGGATAATCTGGGGAGAGGGCAAGGAGTAAGGCTGTATGTCTGAGCCAGGGCACTTGCTATTCTCAGGTCTTCTGAGTTACTTTTCATTGTCTGAACAGCTGCCCCCGGAGAGGTCTGGGAAGGAGGGATGGCAGATACCGTAGAGCTGGCAGCTCAGCCACTAGCTCCCACAAGCCGAGTGTCCTGTTTGCTTCTAGACCAAAGCAGCAAGTGGAACAGCCACTGCTGATGGGGTGTTCTGAGCTGCAACGTGTCTCTGGACTTCCTTCATGAAAGGCAGAAAAATAAAAAAGGAAAATTAATCTCTCAGGGGCAAACAAATCAAACCTCTGCTACATCTCGTAGCCTGTTTAAACACAGGTCTGGACTAGAACATTTGTTGCAACTGTTTAGTGACCCGTGCTCTTCCCAGATTCATCTTATGAACTGGAAAAAGCGATTTGTCTGCCCATGTGCCCTGAAGTACTGATATTTGTTAAATCCGCATGCTTTGAAAGACCTAGAATCGAACTACTGGGTATGTAGAGAGAAAAGCAAATAAAGGTGGCTGTGATATGTCTGTTTCATCTAGATAATATTGTGATAAGGCCTAATTTATTACCTTTATGTCTTAAGGCCAGGCAAGCCTCACGGGGTCCCACCTTTGTCCCCGTCATAAAGTACAATGAGGCAGGAGAAGGAGAGTTTGAGAAAGGAGAGCCAGAAATCCTGTTTGCCTCTGGAGGTCTCTGAGTGCCTCCCTTCCAAGCTTTCCAAGTCACACAGTGCTGTGTAGCTCATCAGCTAGCTGGTACCTCCGCTGTCCCTCTCTGTCTTGGCGCCAGGCTCGTGCATGCTGCCTTCAGTACAGCTGCGGTGAGCTCTACTGCCTTGGCTCAGGCGTGCCAGCATCTCCAGGGCATGGTGCCCATGGCAGCCCAGGGTGGCTGCAGCACTCACCCTTGTGCTCTGTTCTCCTTTGCAGAATCTGACCTTCCTTATTTGAAAAATTATTACAGTAAGAAAGCCCAGGCTGAAACCAAGTTATCAATGATGAGAACAGTATGACTATTACCTGTGACCTAGGGATAAATAATAAGGCAAGACAAACACAAGGCACACAGGGTAATTAAAACCACAATACCTAGGGATATTTCTAAATGAAAAAAAATAATCTTCACACCGAAATTGCAAAATGGTGCATCTCAGTGTATTAATTCTGCCCAAATTAGCAGTGCCTAAAGAACTGTTGACGTTATCCGCTAGCTTCAGGGGGTCTGATGGGGTGAGCAGAGCAAGAGAACATTGGTCTCCCTCTTCGGCATGGCTTGGTCCTTGGGACTGCGGGTGGTCAGGAGTGCTGCGTTTCTGGGTCTGGCTTCCCTGCCAGCCTGCAGCTCGCTGCACCGGGTCCTGAGCGACAGCACACGGCCTCTGCTCTCTGTGCAGGTAGGAAGGGAGCAGGCGGGCACAGGATTTCCCCAGCAAAGTTCCTGCTCTTTCAGCCAGTTGCTGCTGCTGTGGCTGCCACTTTGTCATATTATTCCTTCCTGTTTTGAAGTAGGGGAAAAAACTGGAGCAGATGAGGATCAAAATCTTTGTGGTGTCCAGCACCTTTCGTGGGGAACTTGGAGCGAAATCACAGAAATCTTCCAGGAGATTGATTCATTTTTAATGATATAGGATTATAGTTTGTCTGTTTAATTCAACCTGAGTGACATCATATCTTTCATTTGGACTTATTACGAGCAGAGCAGTTAGTCAGTTGGAAGCAGACCTAGGGCAGGGCATTTTGTCATTATTTTAAATTTTCTCTATCTGACAAAATTGAAGGCCTTGAAAAGACTAGAGCCATTGTAAAGGATAGAGCATCAGAGAATAGGTCACACAGTGTATTAAAGAATGAAAATTGATTCATTCTTTCCTCTGTTGAATAAGCAGCTGTACTTTGGTCCCTGTGATCCATGAAATAAGCTGTCAGGGAAATAGGAAATGTGCCACATTTGAACTTCACTCATTGATTCCATTCCGATCTGAGGTGCAGTATTAAAATGCATTATGCTGGGTGCAGAATCTGCAGCAGTGACAGCAGCTAGACCTAGCTTGCTAGTCAGTTGTCTGGGCTATTTGTTATTAAATTAATCAGTGCTTTACGATGCTGGGACTCATTTACTTAGGTCATCTGGTCAGAGCCAGCTAACAGGAGGAATTTCACAAAAGCGACGTTAGTTTTAAATAAAATCAAAGGCTACAGAGGAGGCTGGAGAGGAGTGGTTCTAACAAGATCTATTGGCCCTTTTATCTGGAGAAACAATTTTCAGGCAATTCAGAGATTCTGACAGTAATCAATGTAAGGAGGGGTAGCAGAGACTTGTAGAATATGGGATTACTAGCTGGAGCACATTAGGCCAATTAATGCCTGCAACTCTAATAGGCTGCTTAGCTGCAAAATTAAATGGAGGACATTCCCATTATTGCATAAAAACTATACCCAGTTTCATTTTTTGTAAGGGAACACACCTTCCTTTACACACCTTTTCCCGAGTAAAAAACTAACCTTCTTGTGCTGTCCTTAAGTAGCATACAGAGGACTGCCTGCAACTATTATTTGCTATAGTAAGTATTTTATCCATACTGAAGTGTTTTTTGCTTCTTTTGTGAGTTCTTACAAGTTTTATTAAATAAAACATAATTTTTGCTGCCTTTTCTTTATTTGCCTCAAAATTGTGATTCATAAAGATGGATTTTTACAATTTAAGGTAGAAATGAGAAATAACCCCCTATATATAATTTAAAATGTTGAAATTATAGACACTATCTAACTTCTGCTTTAAATCACAGTAACAAACTGTTCCCCATTAGCAGCCCTAATTAAATCCATTTTTCTATGAGTCTGGCAAATTCCATTTTAGTAGAACTGTATTAAGCTCTCTTTTATTTCCTCTTGCTTTGCAGAATTCTCTGTTTGAGATGAATAATAGGTTGAATATGGTATGTGACGGCTCTGTAGACTCCAAAGATAGAACATGAACAAATATATTGTTCTGGAAAGCTGGCATAAGCATGCTACTGAGGATTTAGAAGCATCTTAACTACCAGACAGGTTGGAGCACTACCATTCTGGCCTGGGGAGTTCATATGTGGTGCAAGAATTGGCAAACATCATATAGCAAAGAGGCTGTGGAGAGGTGGAGGAGGCTTGGAGAAGAGCATGAGAGGGAGAGTATTGAAGGAAGCAGTGTGCTGTTCCCCCTCGACACGGCATGTTCAGATGCCTGAGCTCAGGTCTACCACTGCTGTGCCCTGCTGGTGTTGTCCGAGGCCTTTTGTAAGGAATGAGCAGTGGCAGAGGAGTGGAGAGGAGAAAACGTTCTGAGGATAGCCAGCTCTGCTTTTCTTCAGTACGTGCAGTCAAATGGAGATGTGTTTTCTGCACGGCTGTGCAGAGTTGCCCGTAGCATCTGTCTGAGTCTTTGTGTCGAACCTGTCTAGCAGGAGCAATGCTAAAACCTGTTTCTGCACATAGACCAAAATCTCGCCTGGGTCACTGATCCTGTGCACAGACAGCTTTGTTAGGGTGACGCTCACTGATGACTTGACTGAGGAAGCAGTGCACAGACCAGAGAACCCACCTGAAACAGCCTCTCATTTTGCAGTCCTTGTGTGTGAAGATTAACTTACTCCCAGTAACCTAAAACAGTCCCAGAGCAGCAGGCTTACTCCTATCCTCAAGCAGCTCCATCATTCATTTACTGTAACGATTGGCTTCAGCCTTCGATTTCCTCTGTGGAGCGTATTGGAAAAAAGAGAGGCTGAGCTGTGAACATTAATAACAATGAATAATAACCGTGCGCGTTCCACAAGCTTTAACAATCAAATGAATCAACAATCAGGAGTGTTTCATTAATAAATACTTGCTGGGGTTAGATGACAACGGAGCTAGTGCCAGAGGTGTGTGTATCAGTTAAAGGCACTTAGCCTGTGTGATCCACCTCTCAGCCCCTTTGCTTCCCTGGTGTGTCCTGTACTCTCCTCCATGATCTGCCATGGAGGGGGCAAGGGCCAGAAGGAGCAAAGGAGCAGATGGCTTGGGCTGTGTTGCTCTCTTGGTATCTGTATTGGGTTTATGTGGCAAGGTTTTGGTAGCAGGGGGGGCTGTGAGGGTGGCTTCTGTGAGAGGATGCCAGAAGCTGCCCCCACGTTGGACAGAGACAGTTCCAGCTGGGAAAGAAAAATTCCCGCCTAGCTCAAGGTGGCCCCCGCCGCTGGCCAAACCTAAGCCTGTTGGTGACAATGATAGCACCTCTGTGATAATATATTTAAGGAGTAGGAAAACTGCTACACAGCAGCAGCCAGGAGAAAGGAGTGAGAAGATGTGAGAGGAACAGCCCTGCCCTGCAGCCCCCCGGTGAGTGCAG
>NW_009630563.1:0-309 GCF_000690535.1 Cariama cristata
GTGGGACTGCGTGGGACATCGTGGGGACACTGTGGGGACATGACGGGACACTGTGGGGGTGCTGTGGGACAGCGTGGGGACATTTTGGGGATGCTGCGTGGCTCCTGTGGGACATTATAGGTGTGCCACGGGAACGTGGGACTCTGTGGGACGCCGTGGGGGTGCCGTGGGATGCTGTGGGGATGCCGTGGGGATGCTGTGGGACCTTGTGGGACACCGTGGGGATTCTGTGGGACCCTGTGGGACACCGTGGGGATGCTGTGGGAACCTGTGGGGCACCATGGGGGGGGGGTGGGGCCGCTGGGGGAG
>NW_009630564.1:0-8750 GCF_000690535.1 Cariama cristata
AGCATCCCTCCTGGCTGCACAAGCCCCAGCCCCACAGACCTGGTAACAGCCTCTAGAGAAGGGTCAAAGCCACCCTGCAAGGAGATGCTGGTTGCTGCCATCGTAGCCACACTGAGACATGGCTCACAGATGTCCCCAGGCAGGGGACTTCAGGGATGCCCTGCACTCATGGAGACACCGGCGTCACTGTGCCAGGCTGCTGCTGCCTTCCACCAGCCTAAGCCTCAGGCATGGTGCTCCCAGCTTGTACCAGCCCACGAGGGCATCCTGCCCACAGCTCCAGCACCAGGAGGGGTGGAGAAATCCAATGGCTCGCAATTAACGGGGGAACACCAGCATTATTGAATGCTATTGCTCCCGTCAGCCATTGCTTGTTAAACACGCTGAAAACTACAGGCCATTTCTTCCTCTTTTTTCCCTTCCATGCTGTGCTGCACGCAACATTATCTTCAAAGGGCGAAGCAAACATGTTTGCTAAACATGAGCAGACTAAATACATCAGCCTTTTAGAAGCAATTATTGCTGCTAGAGATTTAGTGAGTCGCATTGTTTCGTGGTTCAGAAAGCATTTTGCTCGCTGCTTTGGAGTGGGCTGTTCTTCAAAGCAAGCGCCCTGTGACGACGAGTAACCCCTCCCCAGTGAAATAAAAACCAGGTGGGCATCCAAAGGAGCAGTGCTTTCTTTTTGCTGAGCATTTAACTTACAGTGTCTCCTTGCAACAAAAGAACAGTAATTTGGGGGTCAGCTGAGCTGCTGCCAGCCATGGTAGCGAAGGCAGGGCTGGCCAGGCTCCCACGGCAGAGGGGTGAGCTGTGGTAGCGAAGGCAGGGTTGGCCAGGCTCCCACGGCAGAGGGGTGAGGACATTTCTGGAAAACAGTGGATGTTCTTTGGGTTAGAGCTGAAAGCCTTCCTGCAGCATGCCCAGACTGGAGGGGATTGCTCCGATCAGTATTTAGACTGGTTGTACTGGTAGAGGGCAAAAACCAAAACATAGAGGAAAAGGGCAATGAAGCAAGTGCTGGACATCATCCTCTTCTCTCCATCCCAAACAGATTGCAATGCTCCAGACCAGGGTGGCTCACTTGGTTGAGATCCTTGGAAATGTGGAGTTGCGTAGCCAGGGCAACATCTCACCTTTCCATCGCCTTATTTCAGGACAAACAGCTCAATCCCCAAAATTCCTTCTCTGTGCAAACCGCGATCATTCCCTTGTATCAGCGTGGGGAAACGGAGAGGGAGCGCAGTCAGGCTCTCTGAGGTACTGAGCACTTCAAATGTATCTCAAAAAGATGAGCAACCATGGATGGCCAAACAGACAGATGGGGGAAGGAGAAGGGAAGCTCACAATACCAGCGAGACCATTATAATTAGTGTAATAAGCAGCAATCACAGCTCAACATCTGCCTTCCCTTCCCTGAGCGTCTGCTACATGCACCGGCACAAACCCATGGCCAAGAAGGGTTTTGACACTTGCTGTATTCTGAACAGCTCTGCTTTGAAAAAGTTTTGACTTTGATAAAGTTTTTATTTCACATAAGATGCAGAGGAGAGCATTTTCCTGCTTTCCCAGCCACTCCACCTTCACCTGAGCAAGCAGCACCCTATGCTTACAGAAAGGTCATGAAACTGGGTTTAGTTTTGATGTCAACTATGATTTTGCATATAGCTTTGAACAAAACCCAATCACGTGTAAGTTGAGACAATCCCGCCACACTCAACTTTTTTCTAGAGTTGCTGGAGCCTCAGAGATGAACCATTCTACAGAAAATGGCAACACATGACAAAAATCATTTACTGTGGGCATATATCCATCCTCCTCTGATGGGCACGGCCCAACATCCTTCTCTGAAGCTTTAAATTCCTTTGAAACACACTTGTCCCTGTCCACGCCAGGTCTGTAGAAAGCCGGCAGTGAACACACAGCGCAGAGAAATTGCTCTACAGCTCACCAAAATCCAAAGCAGTCCTGATTTACAAGAGGAGACTTCCCAACAGGAGAATATTTTAAAGGACTGGAAAGCAGATACGCTGACATAACTGGAGTGCAATGATTTTTTTTTTTTTTTTTTTTTTTACACCAATGAGTAATTGGTTTGGATATATATTCAAAATGGTGGAGAAGTTACAGGGTAGATGCTCATTCAAAATCAGTTGGGGATTGAGGTGAAAAAGCGTCTTGCCAGTGGGCTCACCAGCATGGCCCGTGCCACCTGCATGGCAGCCTGGCACCAGACATGTCACCGTGCCGCGGTGCCACCCCGCACTGCTCCTGGTTGTGGCCACAGCTCCGAAGAGCCAACATCAGAAGATCTTTCTGGTCCACATCACATCAGATGCTCTTGCTGCTCCACTTCAGATTTGTGCCGTGTGCTAGGAAATTCCAGTGAGCCTTCTCTAAGTTTTGGGGAGCTGAGGACTAAGGTCTCCAAAACACCCTCTGGTACCTCAAACAACCACTTGCTGCTGCTTTTCTCTTTTTGGGGAGCCTACTGCAAGGGAAAAGAGTGACCTGCTTTACCTGTGTTGGTCTACCACCCTCACCCCTAACCCCCAGTTTTAGGGGTTGGATCATCATCCACAGCCAGCACAGGGGTTGCAAAGTTGCTTACGTGACAGGCTATGGGCCCTAAATTGCAAAATATGCTGTGGCTTAGACCCAGACTAATTCTGAATCATTGCTGGTGTTCGCGCTCCAGGAGATATTGCTCTTCTTGCTTCCTTTCTGCCAGCCCTTGGTCTAACAGAGGTGGTCAAGAGAAGCGGTTAGATGCTCAGGATATCTGGATATTTTGTCAGTAGTTAAGGATTCAGCTCCTACTGACTTTTGGTGGGTGTTAGACCTTGAGAAAGTATCTACTGTGAAGATGTTTGGAAGTATGAGCTTTAAGCTATTCAAGCAAGGGACTGTTTCCTACAGTGCTTAAGAAAATGAGTATGGAGACAACAAATAACAACAAGATTGGAAAGCAGAAAATGCTGTCATCGAGGAAATTTAACCCCTTGGTGAAAGAAGCCCCAGCCAGGCTGGGCAGGAGAGCTCAGGAGTAACTGCAAACAGGCGGTGACCTCCTGGAAGCGGGGTGTCAACAAACACCACACAGAAGGGTTAAAAACCATGACACGTGACTCCAGAACAAAGATTTCTTTAATTTTCTAGTGCAAAGAAACACATTTGTACCTCCCTGACAAGCGGCACGTCAAACCAACAAGAGAGGCAAGAGCCATTTGCTGTGACACCAATCCTCCCCAGCTCACCACATGGCCCAGCCGCGGCAGCTCCCACGCAGCCCCCATCCCCATCAGCACACTTTAACTACCAGTCATGCAGCCGAAAGGTAAGCGGCAAGTTAATCAAAGCCGTCTACATGGGGTGCTACAAGGCATGGCTTTATGCGAAGTGACAAAACATGACACGCTGCGCGCCTGCCACGAGCCACGCGACTCTCGTGGCTGTCACCAGGAGCGGCAGGGCTCCCTTCTCATGCACGGAGGGGGGAAAAAAGGTATCAGAAAGCAAAGAGCATGGGTACGGTCGAGCCTTTCACTCGCTGCTCTGCTGTAAGGCACCAGTGGAAAATAATGGGGCTTTTAAGTACATGAATGGATCGCAGAGACATCGGCAGTGAGTCTATTAGCTAATTAGTCAAGATTAGCATTTATTGTATCTAACAGGCATTCAGGTAAAGGAGGTAGTTCTCTGTACATGTCCCTTTCACACTTGTTAAAAAGCAAGACAAAACTCTCTCCCAGCGTCAGTACTACCAAGATGAACTTTCTCTCCCCCAAGGGAGGTGCCTGCAGGCGCAGCCTGAGCTGGGTGCATCACTTTGCTGGGGCTAATGGGGACGGGACAGGGCCAGCATCATGGCCACAGATCTTTGGCTCCAAAGCCCAAATCTGGCAGAACTGTGCAACCCTTTGGCATGAGCCCGGGGCCAGTCTTGGGCTCACACTACTGATTTAGAGCAAGATATCCTAAAATCTGACAAAAGACTGTCTCATCTCTAAGGAATATTTAATCCATCAGGCCGTTACTGCTTCAGACCTTCCACTTAAGCTGCGGGAAGTCTAAGGTCCTTTGTCATGATCCTGTATCTGAGGATGCAATGGCCGGCAAATAAAAATATTTCAACCATTTAAGTAGTTTCACTTAACAAACATAAGAAACACTTTAGATTTATAGCACCAGAGTAATGTGATACCTTCTATGCTGTTAACGAAGCAAGCATTAATACCATTTTATCATCAGTTCTAATCTTCCTGGCATCATTCCACGCCCATGGATAACTCACTCAGTAACTCGGTACCTACAGCACATGTTGGACAAGGCCCCCAGCCGCAGCTGATTTCCAGCCCCCTGAGAACTCAATCTCTGCTAATCCCAGCCCTTTACAGCAACTCAGACTTGAACAATCTAAAAAGCAGACACATGAAGTCACTTAGGCTTATCTCTCTAGTTGCCTGCTTGTGAATCAGGGGTTCGGTGTTAGCCATTTGCACTCACATTAAGACACGGCAGTTAGAAAAATCAGACCTAAAATATCTACCGTGAGCATTTTCAGAACTGTAAGTGAAACTACTGAAATCCTGCTTACTACTGCAACTCCAAAGGCAATGCTAGCCTCGAGGAATACATCGGGGTAACAAAGCAAGCGTTCATGCCTTTCCTCTGCGGCAGCGCTTTCCAGGTCTATGGCTGTGTAACACAGACTCCAATTCTCTCGACAGATTTCTTGCACTGCCCAGTGCCAACACAGTGAAAATGTTAATGAATACCATCCCATAAATATTTAATGCACATTTTCCTGTGAGTCCTGCTGTGATTAAATAGCCACCTCATTGCCCAGGCCCATCTTTCTTTCATTTTTATCTTTGCACAAAATACCAAAAGTTGGAACTATACCCATGCGAACGAGCGGCTGGAAACGTCACTGCATAAACCAACACCAACAGGGCAAAATCCAAACACAAACTTCCAAGGAATGTAAAGAGAAATCTAACCCTGTCAGAGCAAGTATTTCATCTCAGCCACCTCCTCGCAGGATTTGCAAAGAAAAGAAAGCAGAGGGGACAAGCCAGCAATATTTCTTTTAGAGTGCAGTTACTTGTCTGGTTTTATTGTCTTTTTGCATTGCATTTGGAGGTCCTGGCCACAACAGGGGCCGACTGCACGCACCGTCCTGATACGGGCATCCCTGGGTACCACCCTGGGGCCAGCTCTGCTCTGACTCCAACCCTCGAACGGAGCTCTGCTGCTCTCCCCCATCTGAAACTTGGAGGATGTCCATGATTTGTCCGAGGTTACACAAGCAATCCAAGACAGACGTGGAAGGGAACACGGATCACCCAGAGGCATCACCATTGCTGCTCTGGCATTGCTACATCTGTGACGCTCATCCGTGGTGTCCAAAGCACAGCTGACCACAAGATCCACCACGCTTGTATCCACAATGTCACAATAATCATTTCGGAATCATGATACAGAAACACTAGGATACTGTTTTCCAGGTCATTAGAATTGATGTATTCAAGTCCTTCCCACCAGCCCTCAGCTCAGAAGCTATTTTGCAAACCAAACCAAAAGCGGCAATTCTCCTGGGATCACCCAAGACCACAAGAGTAACGCCAAGTGCCCCGAGTCAGCCAACGCAGGCAGTAGGGCTGGCAGCACCAGGAACGGGGTTTGTGCGCGTTGCCAAACGTGACACATGGGATTTCGAGAGCTGCCATGTGAGCACGTCCCGGCCAGAGCAAGCGTCGGTGCCGGAGATATGTTCGTGCCGCTCCCTGCGGCTCTGCATCGCGGGGCGATGCTCTGGCTTTCACATGGGCCATGGGAAAGGTTTCCTCTGAGAGAGGAAAGCCGTACACTCCAAACACATGCCAAACTGCTAAAAATATAAAAGACTCGAAGGAATAAAACTTGCATATGTTAGAACTTTTGGTAATTCCTCCCAGATACATAATTTTTTGGCACAGATGCTAAAATGTAACTGGAGGGCAAGCACTTAGTTCTGTTTTAGCTGGGAGAGTCCCAACTTATGTCTCTCCAATTTATATATGGAAGCAGGCTCATTACGCAATATGTGTTTCAGCGAGTTCTGCATCAGGGAGGGTGTGAAGCTAAGGCTAACGAGGGGAATATCATTAAGAGCAATAAACAGTACAAAAGCACGAACAAATAGGCTTGTCTGAAGTACAGGTTGCTGTTACATATATCACAAGGAGTCTCCAAAGTGAAAAATGTCAGTCTCTACACTCTGAGATACGTGAGAGAGGGCAACAAACGGTGATGCTCGGGCAATACTGGTGAAGAACTGGTGCCAACTGCTGAGGCTGCTTTTGTAATGCTGTGCAGAGACACTGGGTGGTCAATGCAGTGCCATACGCTAATGCATGGGAAATTTAAAGGCTGTTGGAAACTAAAAGATAACATTTTCTCCTCCAGAACTGGCCTTGAGACACCGCCCCAGCCCTAGCCCAGTTAATACACACAAACAGAGCATTCAGGAGACCACTTCAACATATTTTGTTTGTCTGCATAACAGTGATGCCAGGAATAAATCTACACCTATACTGTGTCGTTTAAAATTTGCTGCTGCCAGGAGAGCCAGCCCCTGGGAAGCACCAATGCCCATCTCTCGGCGTCACATCTGCAAATACCAGAACATTTCCATGGCCAGCCTGAAACAGCTGGTTGGATTTATAGGTCAGCACCTCCACGAATAAAGTGACGATGCCGTTTTGCTCAGCCTCTGGAAGCAACTCATTTCCAGCCCCCCCAAGACATCTCTGCCAGGGAAGGACCTGGCGATGGCTGGCAGGATGCTCCAGCATTGCTGGCATGGTCCCCTCGTCACCATGCTAAAAACAGTGACCGTCCCACAGACCCCTGGTGTGGCAGCACCAGGGATGGCAGCTCATCTAAGCTCCCGTACCAACCTAAGATGACAGCTGCCTTTTGGAGAGGAAAAAAAAACTTTCAAAAGGGAAAAAACCAGCAGCGCTTTTTTTTTTTCTTCTCCTCTCCTCTGGGTGAACAAATAGACTCATTTAAGGTGTAAGTAGATCAAGTAGCTAATTAAGGAAATAACCAATAACTTAATCAAGATTATTAGAGGAATCAGCATGTTGCTGCCATTATTTAAATGGTAGCAGAGCAAAAATACACTCGTGCAACCGGAGCATTCAAAACCTCTGGGCAGTCCCATCTACACGGGGGAGGCTCCTATGTCACCCCATTGCTGGTACCAAAGCCACCGAGGAAAATACTCAAATCTCCTGGTAATTTCCCGCAGGCAGAACATTTAATCATCCCCCAGCCGCATAAATCTCAAGTGAATGATTCGCACATTGAGAGCAATTCGTCACAAGAAGCAGCACAGTCTTCTGCCCCGCAACGCAGCCCCTGCCTGTTTTCGGCAGGGGGGGGAGAACAACCCCTTTGCAGAAATAAAGTCAAATACGTTGGGCCATATGGATTTTGCTTTTGGCATCTTCTGCTGACTTTGCTCAGTCGGCTGCTCCTGGGACAGACTCTGGGATTTCCCTACCCATCCCCTCAAGGAGGTGTTTGCAAACCAGCGCCACGTCTCTCTCTCTAATTACTCCACCAGTTGCGCCGATAAAACATCTGCTGGAAGAGAGAAGTAATCCTAAAGCACACAAACAATTTGCACTGCCTAAACAAAGGCAAACAGAGGATGCTGTTAAACACCCCTGCCCGGCAAACAGCCTCAGGACCTCAGCCCAGAGCAGGCGTCCGGTGCGCTAGGGGCTCCTCTGCCTTCTCCGGCAGGAATGAATCCTTGTTTCTAACCAAACACATAGTTTGTCACTAACGCAGCCTCCTCTCTGCTTAATTCCTACGGTATCCAAAAGCAATTGAGTTCCGCAAGTTTAAGTACTTAAAAGCCTTTGTTTCACTGAAAAAAACCTTTTGTTTTGCCTCAAAGAAAATTGGATGTTTTCTCCTGAATTCATGTTAACAAAGACAAAAAAAAAATCCAGCAATCCAAAGTTAAAAATAACCCTTTATCCTGTATTAAACACAGCTGCCAAAGGTTCAAAATTCACATTTTGTCATTCCACACAAATCCTTGCAGCAGCTGAGAAGACACACAGCACATTTGGAAACCTGGAGCTGTAGATAAGCTCCAGCCTCCCGCAGGGTTTTACTCTTCAGGGGTTTTTCAATAGAGTAAAAAAGCAGCAGCGGCTCAGGGGCTGGCGAGGGAAGTCACATTTGCATCAAGAAAAAGTTTTACCATGTCTGCTGGGTCACAGGGGATACGGCACAGCCCTGCTTTGGGGGTCAGCGCGCCTGTGCCTGGTCCCCGGCAGCCCCTGCCTGCCCCTGGGCTCTGTCCCCAGCAAGAACCAGCACTTGCAAAGGCAGGCGGGAATCA
Organism: Cariama cristata; assembly: GCF_000690535.1. Classification (NCBI taxonomy): domain Eukaryota; kingdom Metazoa; phylum Chordata; class Aves; order Cariamiformes; family Cariamidae; genus Cariama; species Cariama cristata. Next base: position 8,411 of record NW_009630564.1, read on the forward strand.
GAGCTGAAAAAGAAAATCATTTCCCAATGCAAACATTTGTACAGCATTAAAGCGGCTTGTACTTTCATATGTTATAAACCGGGCGCGATTACTTACCCAGCCTAAGGAGGCATTCACTTCACAGGCTGGAAAACCCCCACGTAATGAGTAAGGGCAGAGGGAAGGACGGGAAGGATGGGCAGCGGCGAGGTGAGCGCCTTCGGTGCTGTGGACCGCGGTGCATCCTCCAGCAGCGATGCCTGGGCCAGGAGGCTGTCTGCGCACCGGCCGGCGGCCGCGGTCATCTGGGGGGGGGAGGCTCCCCACCCGCTGGCCCCCGCGGCGGGGGGGGGGGCCCAAT
>NW_009630564.1:8767-48366 GCF_000690535.1 Cariama cristata
CGGCTGCGGTCACCTGGGGAGGGAAGTCTCCCCAGCTGCTGCCCCAGCTGGCGGGAGGGACGCCCACCGCAGTTTTAGCTTATTGGTGAAAATCCTAAGCCTTAATCCAATCCTGTCCCTTTACCCAAATTTAGCTCTCCACAGAGCCAACATCCCTTCCAGTTTTGACTAGCGGTATGAAAGCAAAGTAACCTTGCCAATATATAAATCACGTAAAGAGAAGCAATAACAAAACCCCACGCTCAATTTGCTTCACCTCTTTCTCCCAAGAGTTTCTTATCTACTGCTTTGAGGGGACCACAGCCTTGCGAGTGCACTGAAGAAAGCCAGCAACTCCCAGCATATATCACCAGATCAAAAGTCAGTAAGGTAAATATCAAGATGCCAATAAAACCAGTATTTATCAGAATGCCTAACGGTACCGCTGACACATCGGGGTCAGGACTGTATCACATACAGAGGAGGTTTATAGAAACGGTTAGCACATGGTTCCTAAAGTTATACTGAATTTCACAAAGGTAACTACTGAATCCTAAAGCACTGCTGGCAAACAGCCTGGCCGGCCGACACATATGGTTTTCAGGTTTTTTTTGCAGCTTGGTGCAGACATGAGCTGTAGAGACACGTCTCTCTCTGCTGCACACAAATCTAGATGCTTGACCACGGCGCTCGCTTTTGACGCTCGGGCTATGTTTGGGGGCTACTGGCAGCAGGTCGGAAACTACAGAGCTACACCGTGGGCAGCGACCTAGAAACCCTGCCTTCACATCCAAACAACGGATGGCCGGGGATAAAAGCGTCTCGTGCAACTGCACATTTCTACAGTCGGTTACAGATGTGCAACCCTGGAGCAGCTCCAGAACGTGGGCCAGCATTTGGGTGAGCTTCGAATGGGCACACAGAGCTACCTCCGAGGGAGGGGGCTGGAGCGAGCGGTATGCGGTCCAGGTCTCCCGGCGGACAGGCGGCAGGATCCAGATGCCGGCAAGCTGCTCCAGCCTTCACAGAGGCCAGCAATTCAATGAGGTCTATTCATGGAGGAGCGAGCAGGGCTTCCAGGAACGAACAGGAAGCTTTTCCGAGGGGTATTCCCATTGTAAGTCTAGTAAGCCCCTTTGCACTTTAACCCCTCCAGCATTGCAAGCTTTAAATATAGAAATAATCAAAACATACATTAAAAGAACTTATTTTGAACTCGGCAGTGTTGATCTAAGAACGATCCTGCTTGGGAGTGGGGCTCGAAGAGCCCAGGCAGCCTCGGGGAGGGCTGAGCCTGGCTCTCCGGGAACAAAAGCAGCTTACAAACCAGGTTCGCCACGTGAGAGTCTAATTAGAGACCGAAGCCCACACACCAAACAGACAGACTACAGAGGAAATTGGAGTCTAATTTACATGGAGAACGATTACTTACTGCAACCAATTAGTGTCAAGCTGACTGACAGACTACCCAAAATACATTTCCCCCATCCTCCCCTGCAAGTCTGAGCTTCCCTTGCTGCTTTATTTTCTCTAGGTTGTTCAGTAGGTGAGCAGTAGCACCTCACCACTAGGCATTGGACAGCAAACGGAGACCTTTTGAGCTTCCCCATAACAAACCTGGAGTTAGAGCCACCTATGTGCCACCCAGCACGAGATGCAGTTGAGCCAGAAACAGCAACAGTGGAGAGCAGCATGATGTACCTTCCTTCCTGGTCTTAAATCCTTAAATGACATCCTGAGGGTCCCAACAAGAAATTAATCATTTACGAGAGGTGTTCCCCCTTTCCTGGATGTGTATTCTGCACGGGAGCTTTCTCCTCCTGGTTTGCAATCACATAAGAGACCTGCAGGTAAGGGTTGTGTCCGCATAGCAATAGCCTTTGCAACGTGCTCAGGCTGCAGGTTTCGGGGTCCTGATCCACGTTGCTGGCCTCTGCCACAGAAGGAAAGCACCACCCTGCAGCATCGCTGCTGCTGCAGGGCAGCGCCGCCAGCCAGGACCCCCAGCCCAGGTACCTGCTGCTCATCTGCTCATAAAACAACCCTTTCTTTGCAATCGGTCCCCTACCTCCTCCAGTTGTGCCGTTCCCCACGCACTTGTGGAACCATCACTGCTCAGCAGGGAAATGGGGAATCCCACCGCTGCTGGAGGGAGCAGACGTGGACAGAAAAACTCCTCCTTGGCTGGCACGGCACGGGGATGCCCGCAGTCCTACCAGTGCCTGCACTGGGGAAGGACATCGCCTTCGCTCAGGGCTTTCCTCTCCAGCTGCTCTGGAAGAGGACAAGTTCATTGCGTTTCCCAAAGTATAAGCCGGTTGCTAATTCTGCAGAAAAGCTGCCCCTCTTCCATATAGGATTAGTCCCAAAACTGGTAAATAGACTTTAAATACGCCTGAAGTGCACACATGGAACCAACCAAACGTCATTTACCTTCCTTTTATTGTTAAAGAAGAAATTACTCATTCTATCATCGTCCTCCCCTTCCCAGCAACATATTCCTTATTAACAGGACTGACTAATTGCTGTCCTTTCCTCCAAACCCCGCACTGCACGTATGTTTTGAACGCACAAGCGACAACGGCATTTCAACGCAACTTGCTGAGTTATTCTTCATAAACTTCTAAGGACAGCCTCTCTGAGCAGCCTCTCTGACTGCTCTTCAGAGAGCTCTTGCATATGCGTGTTCAGGCACCCAGGGACCACATTCTGGATATTTAAGACCAGGCAATCAACCCTTCCTTTGAGAAGCACCAATATAAAGCATATTTAAGGACTTTATGGGTCTTCTCTATGGATGAGATAAGCTATTCTTTTAATCTCTGCAGGCTACATGGATATATGGCATTTTAAAGGAAACTTACCCTAAAAAGAAAACTTGGAGGAAATGCTTTGTGAAGTATCTAGTAGCTGTTTGGTAATACCTGGAGACATCCAGGACCTCAGGTGGTGTAAAGCATCAGCAGGGATCCTTTGATTTCAGTTCACTTCAAGTCAATGGTGCTAAACCAATTTACACCACAGGAGCATCATCAAGAGAGGTAACGCAGGACCATCTCACCTGGGTTTCCTTCGAGTACAGCCACCACAGAGGCTGCAAACCCTGGTGGCTCTGGTCTCCCTCTGCTCCCTCCTGGCTAAATTAAAAGCCTCCATTAATTACCAAGTAGATGCAATGAAAATGCACATGTGCTCACTCCCCTCAGAATTAGGCTGTTAATCTGGTGTTTATACTCCTGGAATTTATCTCTTCCACACTCCCTTTCTCCCCTGGGAACTGACTCGCTGCCACTTTATCTGCAGCTCTAAGGACAACACACACTGCTTCGTTTTTAAATTCCCCTCCAGTGCTACACCCTGAACCAGCTCTTCACAGAGGGGGCCTCCGCCAGCTGTAATTCCCATTAATTCCTTTTATGATTAACAGGTCAGCTCACGCCACCCTGATGACAGTGGGCTTCGGAAGTGCAACTCTATCGAAATTATCTATGCATAAAAGACAATCATTATAGGAGCAAATGTCTCGCTGAGACTTTTATCAGCTGTGTGCTCGCTGCTCGCTTTTGTGCCGCTAACGACTTTATAGAGAGCGGGAAAGGCTTCAGCCTCATCACTCCGCGCTGCCCGGTCTCCAGGCAGAGGAACCTCTCCTCTGCGGTGGGCGAGATGTTGATTATAAAGCCCTGGAGGCAATCACTCCTGGAGGGGGGTAGGGGCAGGTGGGAGCACAGGAAAATTAGAGAAATCATCTTCTGAGTGCATCCCATTAGGGCTGGTGGTAGTTATGCGTGCTGATCAAGTAGGTGGGCTTCCCAGAGCCCCCTCTGAAATCACTGGGTGGCAGGGGGAAGGTGAGAGAAAGAGGGAAAAAGGAGAAAACCAGAGAAAAAGCAACATAATCCTCAACAACGGTGGCGGACATCACCAAGACTGCCTGGGAGCAGGGCACAGAAGAGCAGCCTCCTCCCTGTGGGCATCCCCGTGCTGGTGGTCACTCAGGGGAGGCCCACAGAGATAAAAGGCAATAAGACCAGATGTAAAATACAAGTAAAAACGCTAATGGCCTCAGGTCCTTTTAGACCATCTTGAGCACTGCTAAATCACTTCTTTTATTCACTTTCTGGTGAGATTTCCTTAGGTTTGAGCTCACCAAGTTTACACTAATACGCTCGGCATCCCGGTGTGCAGGTCAAAGCCGGTGTGGACCCACAAGCCAACCCATGCCGCAGCCATCACTGCCAAGCTCTGCAGACCATCCTTCCCCTTGTCTTTCCAGGTTTTTCACTAGTTGCACAGGAAGAAAAGAAGAAACCAACTTAACATCTTCCTTTCAACAGGCACTAACGGGAGCTATTGTAATAATAAAAACCAGAAGGAAAGGCACGAACTTTAGTTGCAAGCACTGTGCAGCCTTGCAGTCCTGACCCTGAAACTCCTGACAAGGTGACACGTTATTAAGAAATATCCATATTAATCCCAACTGTAAAGCGCTATGTTCAGCCAATTAAACCGCCTGAGCGGCTGAGTGCTCCCAGAGACCTTTGTACTCTTTTTTTTTTTTTTTTTTGTTTTTTTAAATGCCCTCTTAGGGAAAGGAATCGCTTCTGCAGAGATGAACCACCCAGCTCCTTCCAGCCTCGCTCTGCGTGTGTGTATAAAATGTTCTTGGCTGCTTTCAAACACTGCACATTAATCTGCGCAATGGAGCCTGTCTCTTTCAGCGTTCGGATGATTTCTCTTCGAGGCGGGTAAGACAGAGCAGTTCCACTTGGCATCACATCCCCTCCCTGCCCCCTTCTGAGCCTTTTCTTTCTTTCTTTTTTTTTTTTTTTCTTCTTTTTTTTTATTGCCAGAATAGCTCACAAGCCATCACTCCAGGCGTGTGTGAACCTGGAGAAGAATATACTGCTGTAGGAACCCACAGATATACGAGACAGCCAGGATGCTCAGAAACAGAACTGGAAGATTACAGTTTTAATGCATCAAATTATGAAAAATACCACCGCTCCCTTCCTGCAGCTTAGGACACATCACTTATTTCTCCCTCAGCCACTTCTTTGCCTGTGGCTGAACCCGGAGTGACAGAAACTGTTTCTTAAATTAAGGGCTGCTGGAAACGAAACTGCAGAGAGGTTTATGGGTGGTGATTACTGGAATTTGTTCCCAAGCAATGTGAGCCCCACCACTCCAATTCGATGAGCCCCACACACCAATAAATCAGAGCATCCTCACCACTCAAAGGGCTGTCCGGTACAAAGCCAGGCATTTTTATTAACACCACACTCGGGGCTTGGATTTTCATGCCTGTCTGCCCAAAATTTACGCAACTGAGGATCCCTGTTGCTCAGGCTATGGCCAGCCAGGCACCTCGCTGGCTGCTTCGCACGTGTGATGCAACCGCTGCAGCAGCTGAAGCATGCTCTGAACTACCCACATGCCACCGATGCCCAGACTGGTGAATCACAATGTTTCTTCAAGTTTTCATTAAATATTAAAACGTTCTGTAGTTGCAGTCAATAGGCTTCCCCAGAAACTTCAGCTGCAGCTTTGTCTGCTGGGAAGCGTAACCTCGGCTGTACCCCACGCAGAGGAGATACAGAATCATAGAATCATTTAGGTTGGAAAGGACATTTAGGATCATTGAGTCCAACTGTAAACCTAGCACAGCCAAGTCCACCACTAAAGCATGTCCCTAAGCACCGTATCTACATGTCTTTTAAATACCTCCAGGGATGGTGACTCCACCACTTCCCTGGGGAGCCTGTTCCAGTGCTTGACAACCCTTTGGGTGAAGAAATTCTTCCTAATGTTCCATCTAAACCTGCCCTGGTGCAACTTGAGGTCATTTCCTCTTGTCCTATCACTGGTTACTTGGGAGAAGAGATCAGCTATGCTTGTCACTGGACCAAGTGTTCCCTTGCCACGAGTTATGGTGGATATTTCTCTTCTTCACCCCACTCTCATCACCTCGGGCATTGCGCTCCGCAGAAATGCCTAGAGCCTGAGGAACGGAGCAGGAGCAGAGTGGAGAAGGACTGCAGATCTCCTCCACGCCTGGTACCATCAATCACTTACTCACACCCGGGTTCAACACCAAAGGGATAAGCACCTCTCGCCTTCACCATGGATGGGGCTTCTCGGGAGGGCGGATGGATGGGAAGGATAAACATTGTCTAAGGATAGACGAGCACACTAAACCCTGCCAGCCACCGGAAACCTGGCAGTCTCAGGCTTCTGCAGCTCATCTCGTGTTTTGGAAGCTGCAACGGGAACGCACTTTCCCTTATTTCCAAGCATCCCCAAATTCCCAGCTCCTGTCATTTCTACAATGATTAAACACACAGTTCTTAGCACTGAAACCCCATAAACCAAAAATCCATATGGGGAGTGCCCCTAGAAACCAGTCGATACCTGCCAGCAGCTGTAATCTTGGTGCCATCGGATCTGCACAACATACTAGTCTATTTTACCAGGGCAGGGTTTTTCTACAACTAAAATGGAAACAAAAATTGGCTTGCAAAGACGAACGATGCCTGTGATAGTTTTTTGCTGCACTTGATTAAATACAGTGCACAACAAACTCGTCTTTTCCTCCTTGAACAATAAACTCGATAGTCTAAAATTAAGCCCAGCAGGGTAAGTACGATCCTGTATAGATTTCAAAAGATACTGCAATTTTTTTGGAAAGCCTGACTCCAATGTATACACACTTTGCTAAATCGCTCGAGTACCTCTGGCACCAAATATAAACACAGGGAAAACTAAAAATCATGTCATATTTTTACCTCGATACAGCCTACACCACAGAGTACAGCCGTGGTTTGCCATTTCATGATAAACTAACTCCTTGCTTTTGATCATTTTAGTGTGTAACCGTGGATATGAATGTACGATAGTATCATAAAAAGAAAACGGGAAGAAAAAGCCCAATCAAAGAAGCACACCAACCTGAACCACATGCTTTCCAACCAAAGGGTATTTGTAGATACCAGAATTACCATTTCTCTTCCCAACAATTGATCCTTTTCATGAAAATATAAGAAGCCCTAGAGAAATTCTGGTTGATTGTTATTAAATGAACAGGCTTCATGCATTTTTGTTCCAGGGAAACGACTGAAGCTTGGCTTTAGCATAATCCTGAAGATTATTTACATCTTCTGCAGTTTTTTCCACTGCTGCTGAATAATCAGTGCTCCTTAGGAAACCACTGCCAGAGAAACGAAGTCTTTTTTTTTTTTTTTCCTCCTTTCCTCTCTCTCTTTTACCTGTTTTTATACATTCTTCCTTCCACAGGAGCAGTAACGAGGCTAAAAACAATCGAGGCAAGCGGGCATGAATGAAACCTCCGGGATGCGGCTGGCAAGGGTCAGCGTTCGCACCACTCGACAGCAGGGCTGCTGGGGGAAATCTCCTACTTCTCCTCGATCCCCAGCTTCCAGCGCTATCTGATGAAATGGGAACTTGGGTTGCTTTCCAAACACTTCCCCCCCCCTCTCCAAGAGAAGGGCCTAAAAGACGAAAAAAAAATGTGGCTCCTCAGAAGGCAATGGGAGGAGGAGCCGCCTCTCCTCTTTGGAGGAAAGGGCTCCAAAACACTGCAGGTTCCTTGAGTATTGGGATGGTTTGGGGAGGGAATCTTACATGGATGCTTCAAGACAAGCACTTTCCTTTCTGCTTCAGCATCCTTATTGTTTCCAGTCACACAAACTCCCTTCCTCTCCTGCTTTCGCTCTATCCACTACAGGGAATGAAAACAATTAAATACTCTTAAACAGGCAGGGCTGCAATTGGCATGGTAATGAGGTCATTATGCTCCTCAATCTGCTTTCTAAAAATAAAATTACATCCAGGTATACAGATCTCCTGGCTGCACTGTGTCCAGGGAATCATCTTAATGCAAATTCTCTAACAGCCTGGTTTGGTTTTGTTGTTTCAAAGCAAACCTGGCCTCATTAGGACAACATCAAGGGCTTGGCTAATGTGCAGGGTCCCAAATTTCAGCTCCTGTCAGGTGAAAGGGAAGCCAAGAGACCTGGTGCTCTGGACGGCCAGACTCTGCGTTAGAGCCATGGGTCACCTCCCCACACAGCAGGGCACAGCCAGGCTAAGGGACCTCTGCTCCACAACCAGGTGCCATCAGAGGTCAGGAATAATGTCTTGTCCCGCTTGTGTGACGTGCTCCCTGTCACCGTTGTGGGGACAGACATTGCCAAAGTCTAGCTTGGGAGGGATCCCATCTGGTGAACAGCGTTGGTTTGAATTACACAGCAGCCTGTGCTGCAGAAGGCTCATTTGCAGTAATTAGAAGCATCATGTGGGCACACGGGAAGACTTCAAAGGATGACGGTAGCCTCGACCGCACAAGTCTCTTTTTTAGTGGTCAAGAGACAAAAACTCCCCTGTGCCTTTGAGCATCTCTTAATAAACCAAAATTATACAGAAATCTTTTTTTTTTTGGGGGGGACCAGACAGGTCACTGCAAAACCCACTCCAGGGAAAGTTAAAGGTCTTATTTTTTATATATCTTTTAACATGTGCAATTCACATAGACACACATGTCCTCCACCCAGGTGCACAGCCATACGCGCTGCTTTGCTGGCCTCCCAAACTGAATACAAACAAGGGTTCATGTACATTGAAATCTGTAGGAAGTTTAACATTTACTTGGCTTTTATGTAAACACTTATGTGAACTACACAAGTTTCAGCCAAGAGGCTCGGCATCCTGCTGTGCCGAGCCATATAATTCATTACAATTAAAAGCAGAGCGCGAGGCAATCAGGCTTGCCCGACACTGTGCTGGTATGGATTTGCTCTTCCAAATGGTTCCCAATTTGTCTTCGCAGCAGCTCAGCCTCTCTGGGAGAAACCCCACTGACATTTGCCCCGTGCTGCATGGGGATGCTGATCCTGCACCCCCAGGGCCACCCGTGCCCATGGGCTTTGCCAGCTGCCGTGCACCCACACCGGTGAGAAACCCGCGGCGAGAAACTGGCTTTGCCAAAGTCACGGCACAGCAGTGGCACCCAGCCGCAGCCAAGCTGTGGGCAGCACAGACCCAGGACACACAGATGTCCCAGCCACAGCTGCATCATGCCACCAAGCTAGGACATTTTGGGCCATGCATTTGCCTGCACCATCAGGGTGAGGCCAGCGCTGACTGCTACTCAACTTTGTAGGCAGGGGAGTGCTGCCCTGGTGCAAGTTTTATCCATACAGAGCATCACATCCTGACAAAAGTACTTTAAAAATAATTAATAATAATAATTAACAAAAGAACCCCCCACATAAGCACAGGCATCACCCCAAACTGCAAGGCAGCATCTATTCCCCAAGTCTCTGCCTTTCTTACTCAGTATTCATCATATGCTAAGCTATTAAACTATCCTACAGAAAGTGCTGCGGCTTACAGCACTGCAGACAAGTGGTGTTATCATTTGGTATTTCTTCTTTTGTTATTACAGTGAATCTTCCTACATCTCTGAAAATAATCCAATTATTGCGTACCACTGGTAAGGTCACTATTGCTTTGAACAGAGATTTGGATAATACTCTGATTACTCTTAAACAAATATTGCTGGGACGGGCAGAAATTTCAGAGAGATTGAAAATCCATTTTACTGGAAACCACAGATGGAAAAAAATTCACACTCTAGAAGATATAAACAACAAAAAAAAGGTATCATTTCTCTGCCTTATTAGAAAAATATTGGTTTATCTGAAATCAACAGCAGAGATCTATTCAGCTATTAAAACAATATATAATTTCTCATCCCATATAACCTTCAAAATATGGCAATCATTGAGTCTTTATTAAATGTTCCCATACAGGCTCCAAAAGTGCTGGCCTCTGCCACAGAATTACTTAAGTGCAATATATGGAAAAAAGCAGAAGGTTTGTATCACTTGTGGGAATAAAAGAGCTCCCAGAGAAAAGCAGATATCAAAGATCAATCTGTAATAAGGAAAAGGAAGTTAACATCCCTTACAGCGGCCTCAGAGATAATTTTTCTGCATTGAGCCAGCAAGATAACAGCAAAATCACGCAAAATACAGATGATGCCAAGAAAAGATGTCTATTATATTTCTTTTGGTGCAATTAATCATGGGTTCTTTACTGTCAGACCATCTTTAGGTAAAGGCAAAAAAAGGGAAAAAAATACCCAATCCTTTTTGTTTTACCCCCCTTAAGAAGGAATTAATCATATTGTCACTGAAAGATGGTTTTTCTGACATCACTTTTCTTGTACTGGCCAACTGATATTAAAAACAAAACACTGCTAAGGCTTGCTGTCCTTCTGCTGAAAGAGTGGAATGATGCTCAGAATTAACCCCCGAGTGTCCTGCCAGCTGGGAACGGTCCGTCTCAGCGATACCACCAGAAAACCCAAACTGGTGTCTCTGGACCAGGGGAAGGATGACGAATGCCAACAGCTCTGGGGGCGGCCAGGGCTGCCTGACCCACGGACGGCTTCTCCTTCTCCTCTTCCTCTCCTCCCTGCAACCACATCACTTGCTGGAGAGTTTCCTCCCAACACCCCCACAATACATCCTTACATCTGTGCCAGGGTCCCGGCTGAACCCCTGCTCAGCCTTGGTGGGTTTGGCACAGTGACAACCCTATGCCCTTTTCACAGTTACATCATTCCCCCCCCCAATTCTTTCAAGGCTCATGAGGTTTCCAGTACCGCAGGTGGGTAACGCCAGGGCGGGATGTCACGGTGCTTGGCAAGCTAGCCCCGTCGGGGAGCCAAGACAGCTGGTGACATGCCACCGGGGACAGGGACAGGCAAGCAGGCACAGCGCTGTGCTGGCTCTCTCCTTGGAAACCTGCTCCGGCTGCCATTCCCCCCCCCAATTCTTTCAAGGCTCATGAGGTTTCCAGTACCGCAGGTGGGTAACGCCAGGGCGGGATGTCACGGTGCTTGGCAAGCTAGCCCCGTCGGGGAGCCAAGACAGCTGGTGACATGCCACCGGGGACAGGGACAGGCAAGCAGGCACAGCGCTGTGCTGGCTCTCTCCTTGGAAACCTGCTCCGGCTGCCTCAGACGTCGAGTCAGCCCCGTCAGGGAGCCGAGACAGCTGGTGACATGCCACCAGGGACAGGGACAGGCAAGCGGGCACAGCGCTGTGCTGTCTCTCTCCTTGGAAACCTGCTCCGGCTGCCTCAGACGTGCCAAAATCCCAAGAGGATAGGGAAGAGGGGAAATCGCATTAAAAAAAACCTATTTAAAGTGATACCCCACTATCATGCAGCAAAGGCAAAATGTGAGCAAGCCTCAGCCCTCCCGATGACTCTATTCACTCCAGCGAGCTGCCTGACAGCGCAAGGCACAGAATCATAGAATCGTTTGGTTGGAAAGGACCTTTAAGATCATCGAGTCCAACCATAGATCATCGAGTCCAACCCTTGTGAGACTAGGGGAGATGCCCAGCACCAGCGACATGGCAGCACCATCACAAAGCCTAACCCTGCCTTTGCCCTGCCAGTCTTTGCGTCCTGCCTTCCCACCTCAGACCAAGAAGGGGACCAAGAATGCTTGGAGAGGAAGGGACCGCTGTCAGGGCACTCTCTGCCTAGAAAGGATGCCCAGGGGATGGGGATGTCCAGGGGATGAGCGAGACCCCAGATGAGGTTTGTTCCTTGCCAACGGCTAACAGGCATGGTGGGGTGCCCACACACCTCCCAGCACTGGCCTCACACCTCTCTTCCCCCGGCCAGGAGGCAGTGAGTGACCACACAGGGCTTCAGGCACATTTGGTAGCCCAAGGCTATGCTCTCATCCATACTCTTAAGATGTTTTCTATTCTGAACCTCAGTCCCGGTGCCTGTCTCCTGTTTGCCTCGTAAAGCTTTACTCATTAATGCCCGCAACCCACCCTGCGGCACAGACACCTGCACGCTTTTAATTGCTCCTGGATTGCCTTGATTAGATGGCTTTCACGGACCTTTGCCTTTTCTCTCAAGAGGTATCCAAGAGACGGGCCGTAAGCGAACAGTGCCAATCTAGATTGCTGGGCTTTATTTCTTCTTGTATATAAACAACAGCCAGGGCTTGGGCTCTGCTTAGACCCTCCCTGGGCATCTACAGTGCTAGGAAATCAGAGTGCAAAGGGTACAAAATACTGTCTAACAGCACCTACACTTCCACTGGGCTGAAGACTAATGCCCTGTGTGCTTATTCCTACAAAAACATAAGTTGCCAACTAATCCTCTTTTTCTTAAGTAATAACTGTATTTACATTTTTTTGCAGCACAAGACCTGTTTTTTAGAGAAAAAGCAGCAGCCTGAAAAACTGAATATTTAACAAATAAATTGTATTTGTGCCTTAGGAAGAGCATTGGCTATTTTAAGCACATGAGATTGTTAGGTTAAATATCAGGAAATACAGAAAGAAAAATAAACAGTTTTGTGCTCCCCATTAACAGTACTAAAACCCCACAGACAGGAAGGCCTATGGGACAGGATTTTTAAAACCATTCTGTGAGCTGCAGAATAACCTCCAGGTTAAAAGTGCATTAAGATAATTATAACGAAAACACCCCTGTCACCTGGCAGTGTCTCGTACAGCGAGCGAACTTCTGAAGCCGTGCTGGCACGAAAGGCATCTGCCTTCCCAAATCCACGTCCAGGGATGGATTTAGCTCCCCAGCGAGCAACGAAAACCAAGCCACGCCATCCTTTGGCTGCCAGCTGCATGAACAAATTATCCTGGCCGCCTCGCCGGGGCCAGTGCCGGCACAGAGATCCAGGACCCGCTGCTGTGGGATGCAGGCACTGCGGGGGAAACCCAGCATGCCAAAATGCCCGGGTAGCTCCTTGCAGCATCCCCCTTCCAAAAACTAGCCTGCATGAGACAGACTGAGACCTCAGAAGTGATGGTTTGGTCTGAGATACATGAACGGATGCACTATTCGAGGAGAGGTAGGGGAAAGCGCAGAGCCAGGTAGCAAGCAGTGCCCGTGATTATGCTGGCACAGCGCAGACTTGATGCTGGTAGGGTTTTCAAGGAAAAAATATTTTTCTTTAAATCGCCATAAAAATCCCAAACTCAGCTGGGAGATGCCTTTCTAAAGAGGTTTGCACAGATTCCGGAGAAATATCAAAAGTATAGTTGTGTTTAATGTTGTCAGTTCACAAATAGCACCTGATAGTGCTGACTGGGTAAAACACCTCCCAAATAAACTTTAGAATTAGGAGGACCAAGATAGCATCACTACGCTTGCATCTGCACTGCTGCTTTTAACCAGGGCTGCTTAAACGAGAGGAGCCTGGGGAGGCCGGTAGCACAAAGAGAAAACAGTATGGGTGGATTTAATGCAGAAACCCAAGACGGCTCATTAGCACGGAAGCGAGCGTTGTCAAAGAGCTCATTTCTGCACCAAAGCACCAACCTGGCGTAATCGAGCCCAGCTATTTAACCGAGAGTGAATGACACTTTCCCACATGGCGGTGAGATAAGAGCTTGATGCAAACCCCGTTCTGCAGGTACTACGGGGACGGGACAGTGGCCCTGGCCACACCTGCAGTCCAGCGTGGTACCGCGCCACCATGCAGACCTTATGCAGCCTGAAACACCCTGCAAACACCACGTACGGTGGTTTTTCATAAATCTGGTCAAATAACCAGTTGCATAGAGCAAATGCACATTGAAGTAATGCCACTTGTGCTATCGAGGTTCTCATCAGGGAGGAGTTTCTCATGAATCACAGCTGAAGCCAACATTAAAATGATATTGATGGTAAGAATCCCAGGCGTCCCATTTGGTGCTCATATAACATATGGTCCATGTGAATTTTATAGCTTTTGTATTAATCTGCCCAGAATGCCATCACTTTGCAAGATTTCATGAAATATTAAAATTACTGAGGATAATTTATTTTACAACTCTAGGCAAAGGCCCTGGGAATGATGAGAACCTCCCCATTAAATTCACGCAGGTCTGCGACTCGCAGCCCTAATATCTTGCATCTGTTTGCTGAGGGAGAGAAAGACACGATGTCTTTCAACTCGGTTATTTGATGGATCAGCCTGAATTTGCTTATTAAGGTTTCTACAATCCATTATCACTGCAGGAAACAGAGAGGGAGGGATGATAGACTAAGCATGTTTATCAAACCATGTGAAATCCAGAGAGACACTCAAAACAAATCTCTACAGCCACTGCAGGAAAGCGCCGGGCATCTTTATCGACAGCCCAACTGTGAATTGCACAGTTGGCTTTTAAAAACCCAACAGAAGGCTATGACGTATAAGGACAGTATAGAAAAAGACTGAATTTTCATGTCTTATGATTAATATAGCACCGCTAGAAGCATTTTAAAAGGACTGTGCTCACCTGCGTGCAAAACAGTATTTGAGATAGCAGCAGGTGGCCGAAACGCTCCTGCACCAATGCACAAACCCAAGCAGTAACGGATGGCGTTAGAAAGCAGCCGAGGCCAAGATATTCCCTGCTATAATGATTACTGTAGAAGAGAGTGATTTCTGCAATACGTATCAGGAAGATTCAAAGCCAACAGCTGCCGGGAACTTTGAACAACCACAGAATTCAATAGTAAATCTCTGATGAACGGTTAACACCTTGCAAATCTCTTTTCAAGAGCAGGCAATGGCATAAAACTAGTAGCCTGTTGCAAAACTACGTGCGCACAAGATATAAAGTCAGTATTTCAACCAACTAACCACAGAAAAAGAAGGGTTCATGCAAGGTCCCTTAGTACAGCCTCATGCCCCAAAAGATAGGTGCATTGACCACGCGGGTAACCGCGCACATCTTGGACCTTGGCTGCGTCCGTGCATGCAGGAAGAGGCAGCAGAAGAACCCAACTGCAGCAACACATTGTCATGCACGGGTGTGTAACAGCCCAGGTTGTGCTGATGTCTGAAAAAACAGTTAGTAATTCCTGTACCTTAAACACAGCACACACAAACTCCTGCAAAATTTATTATTCCCTTATTTCTTATTGCAAATTGGGCTTATTAAAATCCTCCAAGCCTCACAACCAAACAAATCATCTTATTAAACACAAACTGAAGGGAATGGGTGGAGATGTATCTGCTTAAATGAGCATACAATTGGTAGTTACCGAGTGTGCAATTATGAAAACTTGAGTCTGTATCTACAGAGATGTTTCCCATTAAAAAACATCTTTGTAATATCAAATACTCTTGGACCACTTCTCCATAATGTAAAAAAATCATGTGCAAAAGTATATTCTACTTCCAAGACGTCCCATAAACACGAACAGCAGAAAAACAGTGGTATGAAAAAGGAATTTCAAATGTCATGTTATTGCCCCAAATGGCTGTGCTGCAACCAACTGCACAAGCAGCACCATCCACAAAACGGCCATCGTCTGCCCAACAGCAGCCCGCAGTCAAAATCGCAAATAATAAGGACAATGATGATGATAAATGAAGTTGGACTGACAACGGCTGTGCTCTGAATTACACTTTGATTCTATTATTTCCAGCTCCTGCGGCACATATGCTAAATATATTGAGAATGTATCATGGTGACATGTGGATTTGCACATCGATTTCAAAGGTATGTGGATTCACATAAACAGAGCGCAAGTGTGTGTTCACGCCAGCGAAGACACTCGTTTATTCTTCATATGCATTTATGGGTGGGAACGGGCTCATCAGCATCGCTGCTCGGATCATCTGTAATTAACATCTGGATGACAAACAAGAACGAAAGCTGACACAAGGCCTGAGTCTTCCAAAACTTTGCAAGCTCTCTGGATCCTTGAAAAGTAAACACTGAATTAAATAAGGTTATCTCTTGACCTGAAAGGGAGACTATTCACTTCCAGTTTAAACACACGCTAAATTGTACAGATGTGTTGGTCCAGGGTGCTGACCCAACGTCTCAGCTGATGAGGGATGACCTACCAGACAGAGTGATCACACAGCACTGTAGAAACAAGGAGAGGTTTTGCTTTCTGGGAAATGATCAAGTGGAAACAGTTCCATTAAATTAAGGGGGGCTGGAGAATGACAAAACACGGGGGAGGAAAAAAAATAAAGCTTTCACTCACCACCAAAATGTGACAAGGATGCAGATGGGCATTGCAGTTCAGGCTGCATTGCTTCCACTGGTTCTCCTACATGGGATGCTCGGTGGAGAAACATCCCCCGAGGGATAAATCAAGTCCGTGTTCATCACACCCCAACCTGGGGCCCTGCTCTCTCCCCAGGGTGATCACAGTGCTCAGCTGGCTGGGATGCAAAATTTTAACTGGAACCAAAGAATCCTGAATTGGCCTCACAGTTTTGTTTCTGGAAACCTCAGAGCAATTCTGTCCTTCCCCGTTAGACAGCCCCGTGCTGCTCGTGCATTGTTTCATTGAGTCTCCTTGCTTTTACAGGTCCATCAGACATAACTAAAAGCAGGAAATGGACAAAGACACCTGGGCAAGGTCATTAAAATACTTGTAACATTCCCTTAAACATTCATAGTTGTGCTTTACTGGAGGACAACACATGCTCTCTGCATACCGTGCTCTCTGGCAAAGAAAATAATCCTGCTCCTTCTATGCTTTAACTCACAGCAAATCGACCTGGATCACCACGTTATACCTGTTCTGAGAAATAAGGAACCATTTCTCCAGGGCACTACCTTCTCCTCAGCTCAGTTCCTCTGGGAAGCCCCTCGGCAGGGCTGGCTGTTGCCAAGCACAAGCAAAACTCCACTGCCCATCCTTTTTGGACGCTTTCTTCAAGCCTTCGCCACCAGAGGTCTGCTTGCTGCGATTTACTCCAGACAGAGCTCCCTCATCACAGCATTGCTTGTTCACTGCACATCCACCAGCAGTGTATCATGCCACCATGACTATGCTTACGATGCTTCAAAATTATAGGTTTTTTTCAGAGTTCCTGGCTAGGGTTTAAAGGTTTATTGAGCTAAGATGAAAGCCTCAGCCATCACCTTTGCAGTGCAAGGGCTCTCAAACCCATGCAATGCACCAGCAAGGTGTAATTATCCATTGGTATCATCAATGAGCAGACGTGATCCCTGCTAACACCTTGGGGAGAGGCAAGGTTGGAGCTGATGGACAGTTGCTTTCAGTAGCTGCTGGAGATGGGGGTGAAATCATCACGAAGTGGTGGCAGGTATGACCCGCAGCGCTGTGGTAACTGCAAGGTGAGAAGCAAGGCATACACCTCCCCTGCAAGTCCACAGCCACGCTTCTATGCCAAGTAATTAGGGATAGACTCCATCCACCATAACCACCCTTTTGTTTGCAAACTAAACTAATGCCACAGCAGAATCTCTTTTCACTGATGCTTCTTAAAACCCAGGCATAAAGAACATTTCAGCTTATCCTGAGCGGATTTGCTTTTTCTCTGCTAGACAGAATGTCAACACACGTCTTTGAGATACATTTTCTCCCCCTCCAAAAAGGAGATTAACTATAGTAATTTTGGAAACTTACGTTTCAATTAATAGGACTACCACTCTATGAATAAACCCAATTATCACCTACTAAAATCCAAAGCTTCCTACACAGGAGGTTTCAGCAAATGAGGAAAGCATAGCCTCACCTGCCATTAGCAGAAGGATGCTCAGTCTTTACTTTTCCAGATGCTGTGGACATGCGACATCACATCTACAATGCAGTAAATCAATACACATATTATACATATTACATTTTTTATATACATACACACACTTTTTAAAAATCTCTCTCTCTCAATGCTCTGGGTCTTCAAAGGGACAGGACTATAGACTATTCATCAACAGCAAAGCTTATGCGCGCTATTTTCCACACAGCTCATGCTTTCCATCTGCCTAGCATAACTGTCTTGGGTGATTTAAACAAGAACTGAAAATCTTCCCACAAGACTGAAGCAGCATCATCGAATTTGTAAATACCGCGGGCTCCATGGAAGGCTGTTAATGTTAATACAGGGAATCTGTTTGATGCAAATGAAAAAAGAAAAAAAATTCTAATTACAGAGTTTCTTGTAATGACAGTGCTCAAATATAACCACAACAGTCTGCTTTTGATTACAGCAAGCCATTTAGTGCTGCTGTTATTATTTGTTGTTTCTATGGTTCCTTGGGTGCACATCACTCCTCCCAGACAAACAGGGAGAAAGGCTCATACGCTCCTTCATTGAAATAACAAATCCTGCTGGATTTCAGCGAGGTCAAGTCCATACACCCCTTCGCCCTCCTCCTGGCTCCAATACGGCTTTCCGTATTTAGTTTCTTTCCTTTTTGGGGCAGGAGTGGGGTTCCCTTACCCATTCATCCTCCCTGGGAACTTCCCATGTACTCCTATCCACTTCCAGAGGAAAATGTTCCCACTGTTATTACGTATGAAAAAAAGTCATTCCCACCTTAAGGAGAATTGTTTGGGATTCATTGAAATCAACTCAGTGCCATGGATGTCAAAAAGGGCCCAGACGAGCACCTCAAATTAAGTGCATGGTCCCCATCCAGCTGCCTCCAAAGTACATCTTCCACATGGATGGCACACAGCAAGGCTGCAGGCTGGCAAAGCCATCTTCAGCTATCACAGGAGGAGACTTTTCTTCAGACTTCTCAATGTGAGGCTTATTTTGATTTTTTTTTTTTTTTAAAGAAAAAAGACCCAACAAAACAAAAACCTCCAGCAATCTGTTAGGTCAGAGGGTTAGAAAATGGGAGTCCAACTTTAATTAGCTGATGGTGGTTAACAGTCCCATAAGCACATTGCATGCCCAGATTTGCGACCTCGGTTCCTTGGCAAGCGCTTTCGTTTGGCTGCAAGAGATGACACCAACCACACAAAAGCGGCTGCACAGCTACGGGGTCAGTTTATGCAGTATTAACAAAGCAATATAGATGATAAGAAATACATCCAGTGCCTGGATAGACCATATGCTCAGGGGAACTGGACTCATATTAAACAGCAAAATAGCGATCTATTGTGTAGATGTGGATCTAAAAGAATGGCTTCCAGATGGGACCACACCACTCGTAAACAGAGATTGCAAAAAGGTCTCTTTTTAAATAAAATAGAACAAAACCAATAGTATTTATACATATAGTATATCTATAGTTCACATATATATTGCTCACATTTTTCCAAGGAGACTTTATCACAGCTCTCCTTTAATTTGTGCCTGTCTTGTACCTAGATACCTTTTTTGAGCATAGGGTGTTTTATCGACACAGAATGGGGCTTTCTACCTTCGAAGAGGAGAATTTAAATGAGAATTGCCACACCTTGGTTTTGCCCCACCGAATTCTTCTCCCAGCTCTGCATGGCTGGGATTGCGAGACTGGAGCTCAGACAGCAAGGACAACAAATGTAAAGTTGTTTTTATTTTTATAGCACTTCCATGTGCATTACATAAACCCCTATTCAGAACACACAAACCCATCGCGGAGCTGGAGGGGGTGATAATCAGACTCTCAGTAAATACGTCAAACTGTCAGACTTGGCTCTTTCCTTTGCTATTTGAAAGCGACCAAACAAACGCTTGGAATTAATAAAAAATCATTTAGAAAGGCCATATAATAACAAGGCCGGTAATAAATCACATTAGCGAAGCATCCCAGTACAAACTGGCACTTGTGCGTTGGAGGAACAGATCTTGGGAGATAAATGCTGTTCTCCACCCCTCCGTAAACATTATTAAAAACTTGTTTAGTTGCCATTGACATATTGTTCCCAAAGCTATTGAAAAACTTCCTGCTCGCCAGTGACTTAAAGAAATGTTCACCATGGGTTGACATTCCCACCAGAAGCCCTCTCGGGTTCCCGTGGGGCAGGTCACCGAGTCCCCGCTCCTCCCATCCCTGGATGCCAGACCAGAGGTGGAGGGGAACCAGGACACCAAACCGCCTGAAAACTATTTTACTTCTTATTACAACTCCAGGATTTGACTTCTACTCAGCTCCTCGCATCTGTTTGCGAAATCCTGCTATTTGCTTATCTGTTTCATTTAAACATTATTTTCCTCTTGGATATAAACAGTTTATCGCTGGAGAGCTACTCTACACCAAACGAGGGCCGTAAGCAATATTCCACCCTCTTACTTATGTAAATACCGTTTATTAATGGCAGGCACAAAGTGCAACGCCTGAACCAAGGCCTGCAAAGCTTTGCATCCACATTTTGGCAGAAAATCTGAGAAATGTGGGATGGTTTGATGGGGTATAAATCAGAGGGAACCCCAACCTGCTACCAGGGAGCTGCTGGAGCTCTAAGCACCTCGCCATGCCACCCAAGGCTCACCGTGCACCACGAGCCACCCAAAAATGCAAAGCCATTTTCTGCAAGTCCCAACCAGTTGTAAAAAGCTATGTTTTTCTGAGAGGAAACCTCAGATTGTGGCGAAGTTGGGACAGCTTTTTGCTTTGTGTCACCATTTTGTCCCAGAAGTTAGATGGAGCCTTGCAAGAGGAGTCGAGTGAAATGATGGCTAAAGTATTACGGCAACCGATTTGTACTGCTGATCAGCTGCTGAGGTGATGAAAAAGAATATTCCCCAGTAAAATGGTATTCCCTGAATGACTGACCAAGCAACTGATACAAGTTTGGTACCAAAAAAAAAAAAAAAAAAAATCCATAGGAAAAATTATTTAAAAAAAAAATGAAAAAAAAATTGATTGAAAAATCAAATACTTCAATAAAGAGCTTTTTTTCTTCTTGTTTTTCCTGTTCATTTCTATTTCCTATTTAGAGATTTCAAGACTTCAGCCTTGAACCTCAGCTCCGCTTTGCTGCTTTTCATCTCCCAGGCAAGCAGACTTGCAGCCATTGGAAATACGGTAACCTCTCCTCTACCTGCCCCTGGGCAGAGCCCAAAGTAAGGTGCAACCCCCTGGATAAATACTCTGTGAGTCACTTCGTTACTGGGGCCCGGCGCAAGCCAATTAATTGACTGTATCTGTTCCTCTGAACTGTATTTATTCAATGCAGTCTCTCCAGAAAGGTTGGCTGCCTCGCAGTTACAACATTCAGATGTTATAAGTTCATGAGCCAGAATCAGTAAACATTATGCAATTATAAAAATAAGTTGATGTGGAAAACTAAATTAAAGGGTCCTCGAGCAAAAAAGCACTTCTAGATAAAATGCCTCATAAAAATGCACGTAATAGCATCCTGGCTGCAGCATAACCAACAACCCAGGATCACATTTCATTTTGTATTGGGTGAATTACACGCTGAAACATCTCATTCTGCCTTTCCCATCGCAACCACGTATCAGAGGTTCACAGCCCTGGACCTGCTCCCACCTCCCAACCCGCTTTGACTAGACCAGACCAAGCACTTGCAAGCACACAGCCATTAGGCAGATGGACAGGACGGGTCTTCTCCTGTTGTGCTTCTTACTGTTTCCCAGGGTTTCTTTTTGATTTTACTGCCATGTTAATTCTCTTAAAATCCTGTGATAATCACCCTTAATCCAGCTACCAGGATCCCAGCATTTGCTACCTTGCCATTTACTCTAAGGAAGGTGTGACGCTGCTTTATCCCACCGGAGTCACAGACAGAGGAGTTTCTAATTGCAGAACCATTCCCAGGTTCCTTTTTTTCTACTTGCAAACCAATTTCCATGTGGGAGACAAGAAAGCCTTTGCACAAACTCTGCCCTTTCACACGGTCAGCACATTTTATTGACTCCCAAAACCTGGCAGCTCCCAAAACCACTGACCACCAGGTTTACTGCCTGCAGGAACGGACAGGAGAGGACAGGTCTGTTCATCAGTGGCTTCATCCTTTTTCAGAGGTCTCAGGAAAATTAGGTGGGTAAATCTCTAATCTCATCAGAGGGCTCTTGTGAATCACAGCCTCCCGCTCACAGTCTTGAGGTCACCAAGCCATGTTTTTGCTTGCAAGACCATCACTTCAGCATGCTCTGCCCCACATCTCCAACAGTTGGTGCACAGGCTGAAGGGAAGGCATTTACACCTTAGGAGAAAGCCCAGCTGCAAAGCAGGCACCATAGCAATGTGTGCCCAGTGTGATATCTCTACCCTTAAGACCTCATAATCCTCTTTAGGAAGGAACAGGTTTATCATATTTGGTTGCAAGGCATAACCCAAAAAAGCAAAAACAGTTAGGAGCACTCCTCCCTTTCATTTGTACCAGCATCTTCTAAAAGTCCTGCAAGGAGCACGGGGAGCCTTACCTCGGATGACACCCTCCTCGCCCACAATTCACCGCAGGAAGAGCTGGCAGAGCACATGCAGGGAGTCACACTGATACAACGGTTATCCAAGCACTGGTACAGCCACGTAGGTCGGGTTGAAGTGTGACCCCCGGGGGGTCCTAGGGCAGGTGCTGCAGCAGAACACAAAGTTCGGGGTCTCCTGGTGGAAAAT
The DNA here is from genome assembly GCF_000690535.1 of Cariama cristata. Lineage (NCBI taxonomy): Eukaryota > Metazoa > Chordata > Aves > Cariamiformes > Cariamidae > Cariama > Cariama cristata. The sequence continues at coordinate 31,081 of NW_009630564.1, forward strand.
CAACCCTCTGCCCCCTTCCCAGGCTCCTCACTCACCTCAACTCCCAGCGCTCTCCTCCTCCTCATGATGAGGAGTCACAAGCTCTTTAAGGATCTGGACTGACATCTCCTTTCTCCTGGCTCCAAGCGATGAAACAAACTGGCTAGGCATTTGGGCAGAGAGCTAACCCAGTGCTCATGCCAGTGTGTGCCAGACGCCATGGCAACCAGTGGGCTGAGCTAATTATGTCCAGCCACAATGCTTAATAACGAGGCATTATATCGCCTCATTAGAAAGCCTTTTTGCCTGGCTCCATCCCCGCTCCCTGTGCTGCCTGCAAGAGGAAGGGACCGCTCCAGTCATTGCTCCACAGGGCCCTTCCCACCCTCTCCTTCCAGCAAAAAGGGCTTTTTTGGTGGCAGGCGCCAACTGAGGCGATGGACCTGGGCCTGGCAAACCCTCCACTGCTCTTCTAGGAAAAACTCCATGCCACAAGAAAAACAGAGATGGACGGTTGGAGGGGTGATGCTTCCCCTTGCATCCAGCATGGCCCCTTCGCCTCTCCCCACCTTGTGCTTCGGGCAGCTCGGCAGAACATCCCAGACTCGATGCTGGCTCCCACCCGCCAGTATCCACGCGGGACACTGCTCGGCCAGCACCATTGCTGCAGGTCTCTGTGTGTGGTCCCTGTTTAAGCACCATCTGTCTCGAGTTTAGCACAACAACGCTGCAGCCCCAGCAATTAAAACAGGCTGCTGGAGTCAAATCCTGAATAAATGCAAAGTTAAGTAAATGATCAGCAGTGAAGATAAATAGCACAGGGATGGGCCTGACAGGGGGTGGGAGTCGGAGGGGCCGGGGCACCATGGGAGGCGAGAGCATGCTCCCCAAACCGACCCCAGGTAGAGCCAGTCCTCTTCCCAGCCCTTAGACTGGTGACAGTGACATGAGGACATCACTCACCATCTGTCTTTAATGCAGACTTAGCTGTTCATTGACTGCTGCATTGCACCTCACTACACCACCATCACGACAGGGAGAAAGCAGTAGAACATTATGGGTGAAAACACAATTTACTGCAGATCCCTGAGTTAGGGGAAAAGCACTGTCAAAATGCAAATCCCTGTTTATTCAAGGGTAGAACAAGTTGAAAAGATGAAATGCCAGATCCAAGGAGTATCCCCTGCACGTTCTCTCTTCACCACTCACCATCAAGAAAGCCAGCAGCAATGCAAGGCAATTTCAAACAACACAACCACAGATGGGCACACCATGAAAGTGCAGCCCTGGCCTTTGCCATGTCAGCAGAAGTGACCAGAGCGATACAACATGAAATGATGCCCTCAAAATGTAAACAGGGAGTGGACCATCTGCATTGGGTTGGGAGATGAACTTCCCAGTATTCATCATCACACTCATGTTGCCATTTGATGTGGTTTCCAGAAACCCTTAATGAAATCTAACGTGCAGCTGACCTCGATTATTTTCTCCTGCTTAAAAAAAAAAATAAAAAAAAAAAAAAACAACAGAAACAGCAGTTTCATCCACAGCTCTGTGAAGTCTTGAACAGAAAAGTAAGAGGTTTTTAAAATGAGCAGAGGGTGGCTCAGGCTTACAGAGCCAGAGATAAACAGAGCGTGTAAAGCAGTGAGCCTGTCACTAGGCTGACCTGCCAGCACCTACCATCACCCAACCCCTGAAAATTAAGTGTAATCTGAAAAATATCAACTGCCACATACTAAAAAGTCTGCAGAAGAGCACAGTGCAATCCGTATACTGAACAGTTCCAAGGCTGCTAGTTCTCTGGCTAACCCACTGTGCTCTCAATCTACCATGTGCAAGTGTCAAGAAAACTCTGGTATGCTGCGAGGTCCTTAGGCCATACAAGGACACACATACCCACACAGGCAAACAATGGTAAATATTGCACAAACATGCTAACGCATGGATTTCCCTTACACCTCAAGACCTGGAGCCACTCAGTGCTTGGGAACCTGTTTGCGACAACAGGAACGATCTCCATGAGGAACGAGCAGTGGTGAAACAGCATCAGTAAGCAACAAATTTGCCAAAGTACCACGGGATCTATTCCTGGCTGATGTACTTGAAGCAAGCAGGAGATGAACCCAATGGTCTTTATTTGAGAAAGGCTGCTCAAGCAGCTGGCAAGACGTCCTCGTGCTGCAGAGCGGGGATGGTGGGGAATGCTGAGCCAGCCCCTCTCGTGCCCGCAGGCATTACAGCACATTGGGGCCATTGGACTGGTCAGAGGAGGAACTGGATCTGGTTTGGGGTTTGTTGGGAGTATGTGGAAAGTGAATTAGCCCTCATCTTTCTTGTCCTGTCATTATCCCTCTACCACCCACTGCCAGGTCCTGGCACATGAAGCTCCTGCGGTCCCCACCATCCATGCCACAAGGCTGTGTATGCATGGATGGGAACACTTTCCTTGGCTGTCTCCAAGTACAAGCTCCGGATGCCATGCCAGTGGGTGGAAAAAAAGCCTAACACCCCCAGCCTGCCTGGAATCCTCCCCATTCCAACCCTGGGCCATGTCATACTGGAGAACAGGGTTGGATGCTCCCAGTGCCTGCATCCAGCCCCAGCTGCGTGCGACAGCCCGTTTCATGCACCGAGCGCTGCAGGTCCTGCTTGCTCCCCCAGCACCACATCTACCAAGGGCTTTAGGAGATGCAGGAGCTCTACAGATGCTCTCAGAACAGCAGCCCCATGGTCCATCCACCCCACAGGCAGGACAGGATGTGCACCTTTGCAGTGACACAGCCCACCGACCCCACTGGAGATGTCCCACTGGCTCTGGTGGGAACGGGACCACTTCCTAACCCAGAGGATGCAGGTGGGAGCTGCTCAGTGGGGTTGGTTTAGATAAACATCATATAAAATAGTTGAATCCCGATTCCTGCACAGAAATGTATCTGCTTGTATTTACCACCCACATACTATTTTATTAAGACATAATCTCAAACAAGAATTGTTGCCATTGCTGAAGTTTATTTTAACACATGGCTAACTGAGCCTAAGAAAAACATGTAAAATACAACTTAACGTGCTATTCTTGCCTAATGGTTTTTATAATTTTTTTAATGCTCAATATATATTTATACATTCCAAACATGGGGGGGGGGGGGGGAGCTGATGTATGTTAAAAAATTATATCAGTCACATGGTGACTGTTAAATGAAAAAAGTACTGTGGTTCCCTTGTATTAATCCAAAACCACTAGCTCTGTTTTAATTTTCAATAGGCAAAAGGTAATTTGTGGTTTCATAAATTCTGTTCCAAGACATCGTAATTCTTACCTGGTCACAGCTGTCAGACGTTGATATGCTATACCATGGTGACGGGTTTTTAAAACCAGAGATGGATGTCTTGTAAAAATCCCAAGGTATTTAAATGGTAGAAAAATTCTTTCAGTCCAGAAAAGGCCCAGCTGAAGTCCCGGCTGGGGTTAGCTGCTTTTGCCACAGTTCAACAAGGTACTTAAACACATGTCTAATATTAAGCACAGGAATAGGCCCTGCTGCCTTTGATAAACTATCCATATACGCAACTTTAAGCACACGATTCGCCACATAATCACGGATATCAAGATACCGTTAACTGGAAACCATTTGCAGAATGAGCATCCCCGGAGCCTCCAGCTCCCTCATCCCATCTGCGGGCGTCTATCCCACTCCTGCAAATGGGAACGCCGTTTGCCTCTCCGCTCCCAAATTATTCCCCCAGGCCTTAGAAGAGTGTCCGATGGTGCTGATCAACCCTGCAAAAGCGAAGCGCAGTAACACATCAGACTGACCACCCTTGGGCTGGCACAGATAGAAAGGCATTTCCAACATGAAAGCAGCCCCTCTGCCTGGGTTGTTCAGATCCACTTGCCCCGACAGAGCAGGACCCTGATGACGGACCAGTATGTCCCACCCAGCCGGATCGGCAGGGTGCAGCCCATGGAGAGAGATGGCAGAGCAGCCCAGGCTTCTCCTGCCAAAGTGGCTGGGCTGCTGTGGTCCTTCAACCCTTCACAGTTTGGTTTCTCATCCATACAATGCAGATACTGACCCAACCAAGGTTGCAATTGTAGAATCAGAGAATCATCCAGGTTGGAAAAGATCCTTAAGATCATCAAGTCCAAGCGCAAACCTAACACAATGAGTCTTGCTCCTCCCATGAAGCCATACAACAAGAACATACCAGACATTCCCAGGTGGAAGACCAGCTCCCAACTCATTAGCAACCACACCCAGAGCTGGAAAAAACTCTTGTCACAAGCATGGATGAAGTTACTACCAAAACACTCCTTCAACAGTCCCTCCTTTTCATACTTGGAGGGACACGGCCTTAAATGTATTTATCCTCATGTGAAAGCCCACTCTGCATAATTTAATTGGATATATTCTAAAATATCAGCTTTGTTTCTTTACCAATAAACCAGAAAGCTACTCTCTCACATGTTTATTTGAAATAGGGATTTAGCAGGTATTAAATGCTCTCCTCTTAGCTACGGTTCCACGCCAGGATTCAAGTATCTGTGTTACAAGACGAATTTGAGTTTTAAACTGCAGTAAGCACATTCTAAAAATGGAAGAAATTAAATCAATTCCATGTGCAAATCTCTGCCCCGCCGGTAACCCTCCTGACCCAAATACAACCAATGCAGGATAGTCCCCTCATCATCTGCTTAAAGAAAAAGCAGTCAGAAAGCCAAGACAGAAAACACTTCCCAATTTTTGCAGTTTTCAGCCGATTTCCCTCAAAGAACAGACCGATGAGGAGGATGAACTCTGAGACCACTTGCAGAGGTCACTTTGCACACACGCAGCATTCTTTAGACAGTATTTACATATTGACTCGCATCCTGTTTTGATGTAAACCCTAACGCTACTTCACTGCTGTCTGCAAAACGAGCAAATTCCAGCAGATCTGGCAAAACACTTAAGCCACCGCTTAACTTCCAGCCCAGCAGTTGCTCAATGGGGCTATTCATGGGCCCTGCACAGACTTTAGTCCTTCCCGCACTGAGTGGTGCTGAGCTCTTTTCCTGGCTGCAATTTGGAGTTCTCGGCAGGAGATATTTTCACTTCTGCCCTCTGGTTTTATCTCGTCTCTTCGTGCTGCACATGATGCAACAGGGGAAAAAAAAAAAAGCAAAAAAGAAAAAAAAAAGAAAATCATACAGAATGTAATGACTTTGATTTGTTTTCAGTGTTGGCCTGAAGGCAGCCATGGTTCAGCACAAGTAATGGGCAGCAAAGGATGGTATTGCTGATCTCAGCCTAGCTTACTATTACAGACATAGTAGTACTAGTATTTCGTATATTTCTGGGACACTATTCATATAGAAAACACTCAAGATTAACCTTACATCAGGTATGGGGTTATCATTTTATGATGTGTCTTTTTTATTTCTATTTTTCTAGGAGAAAAAGAAGAATTATAGCTTTTTACATCCAGTGAATCAAACTCCTTATAATTAGGGCTGCTGGTTTCCACGGTAACGAGGATCCAATTCCATTTTATGTGAAATAAAAAAAAAAAAGAAGAAGAAGAAGAAGAATAGCTCCTCTCCAGCTGTCGGTGTAGTCTGGGCACTGCAAGCCAGCGAAGGGACAGTGCTGCAGTCATGATGGAGCTTGGCCATGCTTGGGGCAGATCCACTCTGCTCCCGGTGCCACCGTGCCAGTGGAGGGATGAACAATCAAAATACTCCATCTCGATCTGGCCAAAATCATGGACATTGGCAAGAGGTAGATGGGGACTTCTCCAGCCTTCCCGCTGGTGCCCATGTCCCCTTGCCCCGGGAGACCACCACCACCACTGCTCTTTCTGCAAGAGCAGCATCGCCCACACCCTTCCCCAAGGGTTACAGCCTCCTCTGTGATGACTTCACCTCTAATAATAACTTCCAGGGCCCCATGGACTCCAGAGGAAAATAAACTCAAGTTATTTTTTCCTTTTACAGTGCTCTTATTTTAAGAATTTGATGTGGGTGTAAAAGAAAGACGACACACCTATCGTAGCTGGAATAAAGCGCTGTGGGTACGATGTGACTCTGGCAAGCACGAAAGTGAATCACATGAGTATCTGCACCGACTTTCTAAAGCAGTAATTTGCCTGGGCCAGGATTCCGTAACAGATGTTGCCGTTCATATATGTACTTTTGCATTGCTTTTTCAAATACGTGAGGAAAAAAAACCTCCCAGCAATATAATATTCCTCATCGGCATGCCAGTACTGCTCTGCACATACATGTCTGTAATACTGAAGATGAACACATACGAAAAATAAAATGCACAATGAATGCCTGCTGGTGCGGAGAAGCAGGAGTTCAGCGGCATCGCTGCCTGCGGGCAGCTGCCCATCTGCTGAGGATGCAGGTCCCCAAAGTCTCAGCATCGCTGCAGACCTCAATTTGGAGAAAAGGAGGAGGATTTTACTAAAAGTGGGTGATAACTGACCACGCAGCTACAGTCTCGGTGCCACATCACTTGCAGTCTGCCATGAACTCCACGAAAGCCACGTGCAACAGGAAATCGATGTCGGCATCGACTTTCTCCATCAGCTTGTGGCAGATAATGACGACGTCGCCTGAGCCCGATTTGATTTCACAAATCAATACTGAGTGCTTAAGAAGGGAGCCGGCTGGAAAAGGCTTTGTGTGTGGATTTCCACGGGGGAAAAAAGGGAATTTTCTGTTAGAATTTCAGCACTGACATTTCAAACAAACAAGCCCTTTTCTTTTTTCCTCCTTTCTTGGAGATGTTGTGGCACCCACACAGGATGCGGGGCTCAAAGCTTCCCCAGGCCGGGCACGGAGGAGGCAGCATCTCCTGCAGAGCAGCTGTGTATCCACAGCGATCAAGTCCCTTGCAGAGGAACAGGGTAGAAGAAAAAGAATAAAAATAGAAGCTCATTACAAAAAACCTCCACTTTTGAACCAAGACCTGGGGACCTGGAAAGCTGAGATGACCAAAAGTCCACAAGTCACTTGTATAAAATGTGGACCTGGTTATTTTCTGGGTGGCTTCTCCCTCTCCTCCTGCTTCTGGCAACCTAATGCCAAAGTCTGTCTAGACAGCAGCTCAAGGGACATCAGCTGACGGGATGGTCCCTCTCGCCCACAGCTAGACTTTGTGCACCCCACATCATCTGGAGGAAGCTCCTCACCTCCTTTTCCTTTTTTCACTTTAACTTCAACCAAAAATTTTTTCCTTATCAATTAGGAATCTTAATTACAGATAAACTGATGAGAGAACTAGTTTGGTTGCAGTAAATCTGCTATGGCAACTGCACTATAAGCCAAGAGGGAAACAGATATGACTTGCTCAAGCTTCCTTGTGCTGCTTTGAGAAGAAATGTGGCCATCAGTGCCATCCCGGTGCTGGCACGGACTTGTGAGCAGCCTGGGAAGGTCTTTCCCTCTCACTCCTCAGTTTCCCCACTTGCAGGCTGAGGATGATGTGACCTCGCCGAAGGAAGCTAACTGGGTTCAAAGCAACCCAAGCGAGGTGGTCCCCCACGCAGGGGCCCTGAGCCACGGTAAGTGATGCTGTGGATGTCAAAAGTTCATGTGAGCTGAAAGGGAGAGCGGACAACTGACGGGACAGAAAGGCACCCGGGGACACCGAATACCTAGAAATCACACTTGGCTTAGAAAGTCCCCGAGCTGGAAATACTGTGGGTGTGGGAGAGCATCGGAGAGACATTCACGCTGTTCTCTTCTTCCCAGTGCTGCTGCAAACCCTCCCGTTTGTTTACCTGACTCACCTCCTCCTCTCCGCTCTCGGGTTGTGCTCAGCTTCGCGTTCCAAGAACCAGAGCATCTTGTAAACCACCAAATTACTGTTTGCTTGTTTGGTTTTTCAGTAGAAAGAATAGAAACGCTACATTTGAGGAGTCATCCCTTTTGCTTCCAGAAACTTGTCAGACCTGTTTTTTCCCCCTGAGCCTTAGCAGGTTACGAGCACCAAGGAAGTTTTACCAAGGAAGTTTTTCAACCCAAGCCTAACATTAAATAAAGCTCAAATTCACGGGACACTCTACACAAAGCCAGCAGGGACATAATGTGGCATGAGGCATTTACAAAATCCACTTCAGAAACCCACAGAGGTGCTTACAAAGATATCTACCCCGATCAAGGTGATTTATATTTTTCACGAGTGAGCAATTCGCTTACTAGGAAAGAGACAAATTTAATTTTTAATTTGATCTCCATCAAAACAATATTTTCTAGTTGCTATGACAGCCAAAAGGAAAAGCTCTTACCTCGGCGACAGCCAGCTAACGGCATTGCCGTACGTCCCCCAGCAGCAGCAGCTTGGGGAGGGAACGCAGCCACGTGCATCATTTTTTGTTCTCGGTGTCTTTGATTTGATGGCAATTTTTAAAAAGGCCATACCGAAGCTAAGGACTAGAAAGGCTCTTTGGAGAGGCTGAGGGGAAATTGCTACAAAACACGGGAGCCTCGTAACACCCGTGAGACTGGGGACCCACCGAAGCCCTGGGGATCTTTCCAGGGATCCCTCTGGGTTTCACACCAGGCTTCGAGGACCAGCTGCCCTGCACCATAACCCAAGTTGCACCTCTAATCCAAGATGCACAATGCTGGAAGGGGAAAAAAAGACATCTGCTGACCATCAACAGATATGGCAAGAGCCCAACAACAATAACAGAAAGAGTTTAAATACATAACCGTTTCTTTTCCTTACACTCCTCTTCCATGGCTACCAGCGTCGCAGCACTAAAGAAGAAGTGCCCTGATGAATAAATATCTTCTTTCTCTTAGCAACAGTTAGCAACAGAGTCAAGGGTTTTTTTCCTTGCTCAAAAGAAACACATCTCAAGTTAACACAGACGATTTAGACGGCAATAAATATAGGACGTGGGTGTAATCAAAAAATCGCTGAAATGCAAATTGCACTTTTTAGCCTGGGTTATTTTAAAGCACAAGCAGAGCTGCCAATGATCTGTAGAAAGAGTGCGGAGAGGGCTAGAGAGGAAAGGAAAAACGCAGCAAGATTCTGGGGGAGGACAGAAAGATACTGTCCATTCCTCCTGAGAAAAGCCCAGGCCAGGAACAGCAATGATACCCCAACGTTTGCCTACAGCCTTTAGTACAATTTGAGTTTCTGCAGCAGATTTCTCTGTCTACAAACGGCAAAGGTCACATATAGTCAAAAATCTGTTAAATGCATAACCCCGGCACACAGCAAACGTATTCTTTTCACAGCTCTATTCCTTTAACAGTTCATTTAAGACGTCTGCCTTGCATTTTTCCATTTGGTGTTGGGAAAATGTTTTCCTTCACCTGGCGTCGAGCCCGATTCAACAGAAAAAGAAAGCCCTCCCCGTTTCCATGGGGCCCTGCAGCACAAGACACAAGACTAATTTTACCCTTAACTGGGCATCTTCCAGGCTCTGTCAGCAGGTATTTCATCCCCTTCTCTTTTGCTCAGGCTCTTTTCCTCCCCTTGCCATTGAGAGGATGAGTTAATCTTTTGCTGGTTCCCTGATGCTACCGGCAAGGGCAATCCCCTACCTTCACCTCTACTCCTCCAAGCATCGTCACCAGCACCACCAGCAACCGATGCCCATGCAAGCCCTCTCCCCGCAGCCCTTCCCCATCTCACCTCTCCAAGCCTCAGTCCCAAAGAAAGCAAACCTCTGCTGCCACCATCCCAGCAAAATGCCGGGACCTGCAGGTCTAGCTGGGGTTTTTGGTGACACCTCGCTGCTCTTTCTCCACCAAGAGAAATATTCCTGATTTCCACATGAAGCACAATGCCTTAAACAACAGGAATCGCAGCTAGACCACAGAACACAGCCTGGTTTCTACCCAAAACCAAACAAAGCGAAATATCTCTAACTGCAAAACAAAACCATGGCGTGGTCCTGCTGATAACGCACTGCTAGAGGGTAGAGGGAGGCCCTGATGTTTCCACAGGGAAAACCAGCTCTTCAGGATGCCTGGTTCCCAGGGATACGGGAAAAGAGCGGGGAGATGGTGATGGAGTCAGGCAGCTCCAACGCACCCAGATTTTATTTCTCTAGAGACCCAGAGAGATAACAGCGTTTGGTTCCTGCTGTCTGAGTTTTTCAGGATAAAAGATTGTTTCAATTTTTTTTTTTTCTTCTTTTTTTAAATTGAAGCTGGAGATGGCAGAAGGCAGCTCTGCAGCCAAGGAAGCCCAGCTCCCCAGCCGACACTGCGTAACCACATGTCCTTCTTTACTCTGTTCTATTCCAACAATGGAAACCTATCAGGTGCTTTTCTCTAAATAGCTATCTACTTCAGAGAAGGAGAAGTCCTCTACTCGGTGATGAACCGAGGGCTGATTTCCATCTCATCCACCGTCAGGACAAGACACTGCACTGTAACACACACCACAAGGCCGTGCTGTATGGATTTGTAGCTAAAATGACTCAGTAGAATGATGCTGGCTGTGCCGACCAAGAACTGGGCTGCTTCAGGTTTATCTATATGTAGATATTTAAATGCCTAAGGATGAAGTAAAATAATTTAGAAGCTCCAGCTATAAAAGATCTGCTCCCAAATCCTCATTGCTTTTCAATCCTAGTCTCCAACACATTATATTCTTTCTGCATTTAATGTGCCCTTAAGGTGGGGATTAGGTAGGCATTTGATTATGTCTTTTATGTTTATAGCAATTCATTTCCAAACCTTTACAAACTTTAATTAAATGCTACACTTTTACCGCCTCGTCCTGAATTGAGAGAAACCAGCAGAGAAAAATCTGTCCTCAAACAAAATTTACATTTCTAAAGCACCTTTTTCTGTGCAAGCACCTTGGGGCTACTGCATAAAATCATCCTCAGCTACCTTAAGATGTATCAGTGCAGACATCAAAGCAGCTCTAATACAGAGCCTCATGCAGACCCGCAGACAGCTGAGATCACTATGTTCGCAAGCAAGAAATAAAACAGCTCCTGCCAAAACCAACCATTGATCCACTCAAAAGGTGGCCATGGGGAAAGCGAGAGTGGCAGCCAAACTCCAGCAGTAAAAACCAACCTTACCCTGGGAGAAAGCTTGCAGGAAGGGGGCCGGTAGCCAAAAGCGTGGTGGTTGGCACAGCAGTTCATCCAGCCCCACAGCCTATTTTTTTGAGCATCACTATCCACAAGAGGAGATCCCATTGCGTTCCCATGAAGCTGAAGGGGAGCTGAGCATCCCCAGTGAGGAGGAGAGCTCAGCACAGCCAGTTCCCCAGAGCTGGGGATGACCAAGTCATCTCTGAAGGCAACCTCCTTGACCGTAAAGACTTCCAGTGATGGAAATGTAATGCCATTTCTTTAAAATCTGGACCCTCCTCTTAAGAGTTGGTTGCAGTCGGGGTCACCCCATCCCTGGCTCAGTGCAAGGTCACGCACCAGCATGCATTGTCTCTGCAGTCATTTCACAGAGGGGACACAGTCCAAAGTTTGTCTCTGTTCAGTATTTAGGAGCTGCGAGATTGGATTTAAAGGCAAATTTTAATTACAGGTTGGAAATTGGGAATTTGTCCCATTTTAAAGTCTGGGTGCAGCAGAAGCCGTTCTCAGGAACCGTCAGATCGAAACGACACGGATCTCATAAGATTAGCTGAGCTCTGCAGCTTTGCCCTTTGGGGCCAAGATAGAAGAATGATATCAAATTTTTATCAGCTAAGAAATTCAAGCCTAGCTTGAACACCACCACATCTCTGCAGTCCATCGGAATAAATTCAAACTGCACAAGGAGAATACTAAAAAGATTTAGTTAAAAACCTCACAGGTTGGATAGCATCAAGGTTGAAGCTGCAGACGCTCCTGCGCACACACATATAAAATGTTGAATCTGTAGCAAGATCCTTGTTTTTTTGCTTTCCTGCAACTCCCTGCCTGTCCCTTCAATGGTACAAAGGGGTCCAGCATCCAAGGACGCTGCACCTTGGTTGATGCCTCCCCATCCTACAGGCTTCAGGGTAGGACGGGAAGATGAGAACTCCGCAGCTATGGATGGTGTATGAAATCCACCCCAGCTGGCAGGGCAGCTGAGCTCCCTGTGCCACAGCCCACTTCAGGCCCTTTAAACAGCTTGGTGGGGCATTTAAATCATTGATCAGCCTTGCGCTTGCCCTCTGCGCTGGGCTGAAATTTCACTCGTTGGGTTACCATGGTTAGAAATGCCACGTGTGTGTGCATCGTCTCACTGCTGCAAACTCATCCATCGCTCACATCCAAACGGTTTAACTTTTCCTGGATCACACAAAGGCCTTTCCCAGCAAGAACCACGGTCAGGCCAAATTTTGGCCTTAGAGCTACAGTTGTTGCCATCAAAAAGCATTATGAAGATGTAAAGCTGTATTTTACCTTGCATAAAATGCCCTACAAAGGCCAGACAGTTTTTACTTGAAGGCTGTCATCACAGGTCATGCACTGGAGATCACTTTCCAGGTCCCTGCGAAATTCATGGCACATCTCCCAGTGACTTCACCAGGGCCAGGATTTCACCCCAACCTTGCAAGAGCTCAGGCCAAAAAGAAAGTTTAGATAGTTACTGCGTGCGCTCGAAGCGAGTGGCTGGAGCAGAAAGCCAGTGTTTAACAGCACTAGCAGCCCTGCAAAATTTTACAAGACACAACCCTCACGTTAGAGGATCCATTTCTTTCTTCATAAAATATATTGGGCCTTTCCACAAACTCCTTTTATTGGTCCATTTGGCTACTTGCTCCTTTTATGAACTACTCAAGTTCCCAGATCATCTGGAAAAGCCCAGGACGATGGTCGATCTGAACCACAGCGACGTGCTAGCCATCAGTAACAACCTTCTCTGCTACCACGGCTTGGGCACCCTGCGTGAAAGCACGGAAGAGAAAAGCCAGCAGACGGGGCAGCTGGATTTCATCACCTGAAAGGAAGCACACAGCATCTTTTTTACCTATTTCTTCTTACTGACTACAAGGTTTTGGAGTCACAAAGTTGACCGAAACACCCAATGGCTAGGTGCCTTTCACCTCAGCCCAGAATCACTTGGCAGCAAACAAGCGGTTAAAACTGGAAATTTTTTTTTACCAGCCTCCTACATCTCTTCCATGGGGGTCCTTTAATGGATACAGTTAAAGAGCAATCTTGCAGGGAGGTCCACATGCTAACATAACAACATATTTTAACAGTGTATTTAAGTAGTTTCATTTCTATTGACATTGGCTAAGGTGAGTCCTAAGGCTCGCCTGTCTCTAGCACAAGGCTAGGCTGCCCACAAGCGCAGCTTTTTGAGCTACACATTGCCAAATCTCCTTTAATGACAACAAGCCCCTGCAAAACATTTCATAACCATCATTGCCTGAGGCACTCAGTGTGCTAAGCCCGGCACTTTGCAGCGTGGTCAGTGCTGAATACAGACCAGTAAAGCCTTGCAAGAGAGGAAAAGCCAAGCAGCATAGGCAGAAACACTCCTGGCTCTGCACCTCTGCTCCTGCCTAAAAACCTGGAGCCGGTGGGGCAGAACCAGGTTCCTGCAGTCCAGGCTGTCACATTGCATCTCGCTTGTTGTCCCAAAATCAGAACTGCAAGACTTCATTCCCAGTAGCGTTCCCCCAGTACCTCCCAGCCCTGGGCAGGAGCATCTAACCGGTGGTGGCAGCACGAGGTGGTTCTCACAGCTCCAAAACGTGCAACGCAGGAATCGCCATAATGGGTCAAACCACCTTATCCTGGAGCTCAGCTCCTGCGAGACCTCCAGAAAAGCAATTATCCAGGCACAGCAGTATAACAGCACTTTTATCCCAGTGAGAAGGTGCTTTCGAGCATGGAGGCCGGCTTGTACCCTTGAAATTATTCACATATTTCATGTCTTAGCTATACCACGCTCTTGTGAAATAAACAGGCAAGGGTGAACACTGCCTGTGGCAATCCCATGGAGAGGCTGTTTTAAGCCCTATAACAAGGAGCACCACTGCCCTCCCAAATAGCAGGGGCTATTTTAAAAATCCTTATTATTGTAATCTTGGATTACTCCCTACCACCCAAATCCACTTCATCTTAATTAGTGCCCATTATTAGAAGGTCCCTCCAACATTTCCATATTTCTCTGATCATGACAGTCCACAGATATTCAGTAGCAAAATCTACCCAGCTGTGCCTTTTGCATAAACTGGTTATCTTGAACCGCATGCCCTCCCACTCTTGTTACTGGCCCCATATTTTATAGAACAGTGTTGACACTTCCAGCCCCTTGCGGGAGTATTGCTTTGAGAGATTTAGATTAAGCCCAATCCAAGCAGCTCGCTGGAGGAGATGGAAGAAATCTGAATTCTTCTCGAATTAACGACTAAAATCTTAAAATTCAGCAGGGCATCTTACGGTTTCACCAGGAAACACATTGCCCAAAGTGCGGCACAAAATCCAGCTGCCCTGAATACTTTAACAGTGCCACAGTAAAGTCAAAAGCTGAGCACAGGCTTGGCACTGGGATTCTTTATTCTCTCCTAAAAGAAACACAAGGTGCATTAAGAGTTCAATGAGAAACTTGTCTTGGTAGTGTCTGTGCAATTAGCTACAGAGGGGAAAAAAAGAAAAGAAAAAAGGCCATTTCTGATGGAAAGACCTTATTACACAAGGTGAGGCCTCAATCTCTACGACTGGCTCTGGACAATTTAACACACAACTCCATCCCCACAGGATAGGGTCCTCCACTAGCAAGCAAGGGCTTCATCTTCCAACTAACAACGCTCCAGGCAGCGTCCAGCCCTGCTGCCTCACCCCTGGGATCGGGGCTGCTCCCTCGTCCATCCACCAAACTCCCTATTTCAAGTTTCCTTAAACAGCTGCTAACTTTTAAAGGAGGGGCTGAGAATCATCTCAAGGACTTTCCTAAGAGCTCTGCAACTTCACCAGCTTTGGTGCTGCCCGGAGCAAGACCACAGTACTGCAAACTCCAGCACAAAACCTCCCAGCCCCAAGATGTGCCGCTTCTTTTCTAGAAGGAAGGACTCAAAATTCTGCACACCCCAACATTATCCATCTTTCAAGACCATTCCTTGACTTGGGGTAGATCCCAGCATCACAAGATGTCTCCATACTCCATGTCTTTGGAAAGATGATGAAGATTGCAACCCTTCACTAGTCAGGGCCTCTTCCTTTTCCCCTCTCAGCATGCTTCAATCCCCTCTGAAGCTTAGCGTAACACCAGGCTGAGCACTAATCAACACAACATGGGCTTCATCCAACTTCAGCAACTACTACGAATATTTAAGTTTTATAGTATGTGCTGAGATTGTTTTTATATATATATGCCACCCTGTGTCTTTTTATATACACACTCACACACATATATAAGCAAATACACACACACAGTATCTCATTTCTGCAAAATATAATCTAAGCACAGTCATTTTCTTCCCTTCAGGCAGTCCCGAGCAGCAGCCTCCCAGCGCAGCGATGCCGAGTGCCCTCTGCTGTAAATGGAGACAAATGCTTCTTTGTTTAAAAAGATTTTTTTTTTTTTAAAATACTTGTAACTTTACTTCGGAAAATATATTTATTAAAATTACATTTGATCATTTTGAGCACAATACTAACGTCACCACATTTCTCCTGTCAAACTGAAAGATTAACGTCTCCTATAGGTCGCATCAGCAAAAAGTAAATAGTCTGGGCTGGAACTGCACAGGGTACAGTGTGAAAATGTTTTATTTATACGTTTGAAAATAGCTAAGGGAAATCAGAACAAACAATATAGCTTTATTATTCAGCCATTTATCAGATAGCCTTCACACTTCAGCAAATCGCCTATCTATTAGAGGTACAAGCTGAAACTATCACATGGCAACATGAAATCATTTTTCTTTTGTAAAGCAGCATTGTTCCTGCTACTGGAAGGAAAGATAATACTAAAACATATTCAAATATATGTATTTGAAACCACTACATCTTGTAATAAATTATGCACTTGATATTAAAAATCCAAGCTACACTGCACAAACCCAACTTAAGAATATTAACTTTTATTGTCTTCTCACGTCCCAGCTCTTCTCAAACCTGACATTTAAAGGGGCTGCATTTCCAGCACGTGGCCTTTATGGCACCGAATGCAGATTTAATACGGCACGTGTGCAGCTCCGCGAGGAGCACTCTCATTTGTTTGGCAGGAGAGAAGAGAAAGGGAATCATCCTTGTCCCTGCCCCACTGCCACTTCGTCAAATATTGTGTAATCTTAAGCAAAAGCCCGACTTCCGTAGAGTTGCAAAAACAGGCGTGAAATCATCTGCAAAGAGTCAGGGCAGGTTATGAGACAACAAGCCCAGCAGCATCTCTGCTAAGGGGTCCACCTCTACCCAAGGCAGATGGGTCAAACACCAACCAGGTCTTCCCCCAGGCAGCAAACCCTACCACGACGATGACCCGATGGCCAGGGGAGAACGGAGCAGCACCGCGTGGTACGCAAACATCAAAGTCCCAGTTATTGACATCACAATGTATTTTCTCCCCTCAGCTTCACGCTTGCGCAGAAGGAGAGGTCTTTTTTTAACCTGTATCTGTGCAGCACCTCAGCTCCGCAAGCGGGGCCCATCTGCTCCGCAAAGCTACGTGGGCAGACCTCCACGCTGCCCTTGGAGGGTGGGAGGGGGTCGGTGGGGTCAGAGCACCCATGGGTGAAGTTTCCAGTGATACCCAGGCCCCCAGGTGCTTCCACGCAGCTGCCCTGTCCCTGTCAGTCAATGAGCCGGTTGCCGACCAGCACAGCCACACCAGTACAACTGGTTCCCCATCCCTTCCAGTGACTCACTGCAAAACCTCTCTATTTCCAGCATTTGTATTCATTTCACAGCTTGGATTTCTTAGAGAAGTCAGGACCCGGGAGAACAAGCCTCCTCTTACACCCTCCTGTAAATGTGTCCACATGAAGCTGATCAAAAATATTCCAGTTTATCTTTTTTTTTTTTAAAATGAAATCTTTTACCAGCATTTTTTCCCAGTAAAATGTTGGTATTTTTTATAACTTCTCATCTTGTTCTTCTCAGGGATTCTTGTCCTAGATTCCCCATCTTGGTTGAAGGCCAAGCATCACTAGCTGAGCCAGAGGGAATATAAAAGCATCTTTCTTAGATGCTATAGAAAAGAAGAAGAATTGGACCCTGGGAGCCAATTCACTTTCATGCCTTGGGTATTTAAGGATCAAACATGCATTTGTGAGCTGACACAAGGTAAAAAGGTGGCTTTGAGACTTTACGACGTCTAAAGAAGCCTCTGAAAGCATCTTTTTACCAACTAGAGTGCAAGAGAAAACCAGGAGCAGAGACGCATCCCAG
>NW_009630564.1:48415-57708 GCF_000690535.1 Cariama cristata
GCCCCCCCAGCCACTCCGGGTGGCACCACCGGCACCGAGCGTTGCAACCGCTGCTCCGCTTGCAAAGCAAACAGCTGAAGGCAAGGAAACAGGAACCACCCAAGACACGCTGGGGAGGTTTCCTATGGTTACTGCTGCCATGGAAATATTTTTTTGTTGGCTTGATCTAAATAGTATCTGGCTCCTTGGCTGCAGTACGCTTCCCACAAGGTTGGGTTGGATCTTTAGACCTGCACCCCACTACCGGGGTGCGACCGCATCGAGCACCAGCCACCTCCGAGTTGGCCCAGGAGCATCTCAGAGCCAAGCTGCTTGGGGCTTTCCTCCTGGCTCCCCCAGGGCCCATGGTTTGGTTTCAAGGAGAAGAGAAGGAGAAAGAAAGTGGAGGGGGGAAGGCGGGGGGGGCCAGGAAGACATCTTTTTACTAATTGCTCACAGCTGTGGCCAAGCAGCTCCCATTTCGCAGCCAGTGGGGAGTGCGCTGGGGCCGGCACTCCTGCTCTCCCCAACGGGCTCTGGAGCAAATGAAACCCCTTGCAGGGAAAGGGACTCTCCTCCATCCATCCACAGGCTCTGCATAGGGATTTCAATAATTATAATTATATCCTCCCCTTATCAGCAAAAGCAGCCATTATGTCTTCTATCACCACAGCGGCAGCATCTGCACGAGGGCAATTGATAGGGAATGAAATATTTGCCGCGACGGCTGAGTACAAAGTGCCTCCCTCCGCGGTAAGAATAATAATTGTAATACTTAACTCTCGAAGTCTTAAGCTCTGGTATCAGGGGCCTGTGGAGAGCAAAGAGCCACACATGGGGGAAGAAACGGCCTCTCCAGCAGCAAAGAGGAGCACCTTGAATTTTATATATACCTCTCAACTCTAGCATCGGTAAAACTGAGAAAGGCTCTGGCCATCGGCTACCTTGGGCTGCACTGATGCATGCCCGGAGCCTGCGAGAACATGACAGCCCGCGAGAAAAATGGAGGCTTACCCCAAATTAATTTTCCTCGCATCAGACAATCCTGCTAATGTTACAAATTCCTCCAACATTAGATAGCGACCGCAGAGATGCTGCGTGCGCGGGGAAGAGTCCGCAGCCCGGCTTTCCCCGGCCACGGCTGGGAGATTATTCATCAGAGAAAAAAAGTAAATATCCAAATGAGCATCACAAATTGCAAAACCATCTGCCAAAGGTCTCAGCTGATACTATCAGCACTCCTTAAGCTTGGTGATAGACTTACAAGCCAGACAATGAAAACGCAATTGATTATTTGAGGAGTGACTCACTGGTGTAATAAGGATGGATTACTGGGCGGGGGGCCGGGGTGGGGGGTGGGAGGAGAATGTCTTGGAAAAAAAAAAATATAAAAGACTGCAGATTGACTTTTTAAAGGCAAACAGAAAGGGAACAAAACCCAAGAAAAACTCTTGAAAGCACTGAACAGCCCTCTACAGCATGAGCAACAAAGAGAAGGGCAGCACTCGACGGGCATCAGCCAAATAGCTGCGCTCTGGTCCCTTCCAGCTGAGGATCTCGGGTACCAGCCTTTATCCACCCAATTCAGCTTCCTTTCCAAATTGGTGGCCAGGAGCTTTCCTCTCTCATGCTGCACCGCGCTCATGACAAAGGCCTGTTGCAAACCCTCTATTAAAGGAGTAGGAGTTTTCCCTCCCCGCCAAACATGTGCCGCACACTCCAGGCGCACAATCGCAGCCACCCACAGCATCCCAGGGCTCTGCACTCTCCGAGGGGTTGGTGGGATGCATCCCGCAGAGACAGCGGGCTCCGTGCACTCCTGTGGAGCCAGCAAGGAGGACTGAGAGGGCTGAGGCTGCTGCAGAGCATTTAAACTCAATAAGTGGATGGGGATGCTGAGGACAGGGATGACAGCCTTGCTTTGCGTGCCATGGGACTGATGTGACCCTTCATCTCCCACCTCCTCCCTCTCATCAGCTCAGCAGAGGCTTCAACGACCAATTTAACCCAGTACCCTGGGCTCGGGAGGGATGCACAGGGAGCTCAGCATCTTACTCATCCAGCAGCACTGAGCTGTTAAATCAGTTCCCCACATCCCACTAAATCACACCCTACATGGCACCCAAATTCATAACTGCCTCCAGCACTGACAGCTGTCTGCTTGAAGGAGATGCCCACTGCGAGCCAATCCATCCCGCTTCCGAGTTTTGCGAGTCTGGCTTGGGCAATTCCATCCCAAAAGGCTTCATGAAGGAGCTGTGCTTTGCCGGTGCCCGGCAGTACAGCCCCATGGCCGGGGGACCGGGAAAGCACTTGCCGGCTGCTGTTCTGCCTTCGGGATAGCAAACCCCACTGACTCACACCAGGCAGACAACATTTCACTCTTTGCATACCAAGAAGCAGCTGCAGTCATTTTTCCAAAAACTTAGTGCAAAAACCCCCACTAATTTTTTAAAAGATTTGTTTAGTCTAGGAGTAAAATATCAGGTAAAGTCAGAATTCAGTGTTTGTCCGCTCTGTCCCCTCCATCATCAGTGGTGTTCACAATCACTCCGGAAACAGAATAACCCCCCCAAAACCCGCAATAGCTTATTAGTGGTTTTCACCCCATTCATAAAGCTCGAATTGCACAAAGCTGCTTCAAAACAGACAGAAAAGGTACCCACACTGCCCTTTCTCTAGGAGAAATTCTGCTTTTTTTGGCTTTTGCCAGCAGCTCAGCTGTGATGGAGCGGGGCAGAGCCTGGCTGCAGAGCAACTCCAGTTAAAGCAGCTGCAGACTAGGGCTCTGTGTTCAGCTGAAATTTAATCAAGAAGTGTCTCAAACTCCTTTCAGTTCTTGCAATACAATCCTGAGTGGCTTGTAAAGGACTTCGAACAGGCTCCCTGGGCTTGCCCAGAAAGAAGTACATACCTCACCTGCTCTTTTGTACATCGCATACAAAAAATTAAAGAATTTATTTTAGGCTTTTTGCCAGGGACAACACTGCCTCCAACACTGTATTGCTCTGCTAAAGTGGATATCATGTCTCCCAGCCAACACAAACAGGATACCTTATCAGTCTCGGCTGGTTTAAGTGCTGTTTCAGCAGCAGGACGTGAAGACGTGGGACAGGCCAATAAAATTGGCTGGGAGTTCCTTAAATGCAACGTGTGGTCAACATTTATCAAAAGATAGAGTCCCAGGGCAGGATGAAGCCGATCCCTACACTACAACCCACCCAAACCCCCATCCTGATGGCCCAGCTCCCCCATTGCAGAGAAGCTGTGGGAACGGTGGCAGCAGCACAAGCCATCACTAGTTACCCTCCTCTTTTCCTACTGCCACAGGGCTTGAAAACTCAAAGAGAAAATAGACTCTGATTTTTCAAACACTTACACAAGTGCTTAATCTCACAGGTGTGAATAGATGGGACAGCTGAAGTCATTTATGCCAAGCAAAGGGCATGCTCCAGCACCCTCCTGAGCTGAGCTTCAGTGTGCACAGCAGCCGCCCATCCCAAATCACCCTGGGCACAGAGGCTGAAGGACGCTGACTTTGTCAACGAGTAACCTGGCAGGGAATGACTTTTCCTTTTTAAACTGCTTACGACAAAAAAAAAAAAAAACCAACACACTACCCAAAACATTAAAAACAAGCTAACGATACCAACCCTTTTGTGAAAGGCTTTAAAATCAGCAGACAAAACCCACCTTTGATTTTGGTTTTCCGTCCCCTCCACCAGGATAACAGCATCCTCGGGACGCAGGTGACTCCTGCCCACCCCTGGGGACAGGCACAGGTCCCCTGGGGACAGCAGCCTGCTTGGCCCCTCTACAGTCCCTCGGGGACTTACCTCCGGAGCACCGGGATGGACCACACCGGCCAAGTTTTGCCTTTTTCAGCAGGTTCCCCATTGCAAAATGAAAAATTTGCTAAAACCTATCAGGCCTGGCACAGTTTGCCACAGCAGCAATGCGAGCATAAGCCCATTCAAGATAAGGTATTGCTATTCTCACATCTCCAAAGCCTTTCAAATAAACATGCAAGGAAGTGTGGAATATCTGAATCCTAAAGGAGAGAGAGGCACAAAGCATGTTATTCATGAAAGGAAAAAGCTGGGAGCGAGTATGTGAAAGATACATAACCTATGAAAAATGCTGAAAACATATGGAAGCAATAATCTGTACTCTTTTTTTGGGGGGGTAAGCAGAAACAAATGCTTCAGAAATCGGTGTTATTCGTTCACGTGCTGCGTTACAAATATTATTGTTTCTGCTCTCTGGAAGAGGCACCAGGCATCAAACCAGAGACCCAAACGCGCCCCGGGATGCGGATGCGAGCCTGCTGGGATGTCCCTCCTGCGGGTAGGGCCAGCGCCGGGAGAATGCAGATTGAGGCTGCAGACGCACGGAGAGCTTCTCATGGCTCGCCACTCATGAGCAGATAATGTCCAGGGCACTGGACAAACACACGAAGAAAACAAACATCCACTGCCACTAGCAACTCCCTGCCTACAGTCAACAAGGTAGAGATGGGAGTTGCAAAGTGACCTATCCACCATCACCCAGCAACCTCAAACATCTCTGGGCTTCTGGTCAATCACCTCATTTACCAGGTCACCATCTCATGACACACATCTCTTTTTCCTTGTTTATCAACTGAGCCTTGTCCATAGGTTTTTATGATCCAGTGGTCAACCACAACCCTTTGGGCTGATCCTGTATCATCTGGGATCTCCAAGTGGCCTCTCCTGAGAAGCTGAAAAGTTTGAGTCTGGAAGCATCTGCAAGGACAATGAGGCCAGATGAGATCAGACTTCTGTGGGACTGGCCGCAGTAGATTATAGCGAGCCGCTGAGTTCTGGCAACAAAAAAAAAATGCTTGAAACAATTGTATGCACCAAAACTTCACTTGTTAATATGGAAATTTACTGAATATTGTCAACAGTCATGTAGATTTGCCTTGGAAGGTAAGGGCCATGCACTGTGTGCTATACAAACACACGGTGCTGATATTAAGACCGTGACGTGTGACAGCAATGCACAAAGAGAAGCAGATCTCTTCCCCACCAAAACAGGTCTTCAAGGGACAAAGATTACATGGCATATGCCAGGAAAAAAAAAAGAGACTCCAAGAAAAGATATAAAACATAATCTCACACTAGAGCTAAAACTCCAGTAAGCCACTCTTCGTCTTTAAGTCATGTTTATTACTGTTATTTAAATGCTTCTGCAAACCAGAAGAATAACTATGGCAACAAAGACTTCTCCAAAGGTTTTCAGACACTATTTTTAAAATTATCTTATCTGCCACAGCATCTGAATGCCTTCCCTCTGAAATCAGCCGCATGCCACTGCCTCTGCAGGCTTTGCAAACCAAGTGGTACATCCCCCCTCCTCAAACCACAGCTCAAATACCATCTTGAGATTTAGGTGTCCTGCATCTATGGTTTTAGCCGGTATTTTTGGAGGAGAAGGTAGAAAGCAGGGAACATCAAGGTCTGTTGAATCGCAAGAGTATCGTTTTTAGCAAGGCTTTCTCAAGCAGCAAACAAACCATGCCTCTGTGTGCTAAACACATGCCAATCTCCCAACAAGAAGGATCCGCTATTTTAAATACAGTACTAAGGCTATAATTTTACCTCGCCCAGAGTAAATCTGAAATTAGTTCTTCACAGTAGGCTTAACAGCAGCAAAAGCCACTCGCTGCCTTCCTGGAGCTGCCAACCATTTGTCACCTTTAAGGTTTGCATATTCACACTAATTGCACCAGGACTAGGTTATAAATTCCCTTCCCTCCTCCTGGACCACCTCCCTCGAAGGCTTTTCTCTGTGAGACATTATGCAAAAGACACTCCTAATGGCTATTCATTCACCAAACTCCAGTGACAGCTTTATTTAATGCCAAAGCTTGTTAACAAGCTGAATGGCATACGGTTTAATGTAATGCAGATCTGATTAGAAAACAGCAACCCGGCTCCTAAGGAGTTGGGAGATTTTTATTGAATTTGATTTCACTTTTTCCACACAAAGCCACCTTTCAAGTATCGACCTGTATTAATGAGGATTTGGTTATGTACACCCAATTTCCATCCTCCAAACCGCAGCCCACACAGATGAACTTTTCAGTCCTTAACGTATTTTACCGACAACCTACCACAAAATAAAGCAATACGATTAGAGGAAGGACTCATTTCGCTCTTCGGGCCATGAGAAACTGGAGGTTATACTAGTTATAGTTTGACAGTCTCAGCCTCGCAGACTTCACGTCCAAGGACAATGGAATTCAGTCTTCAGACTTTTCAGACAAACCACTTACTTTCTCCTCTTTGGAGCTAAATGATTTAAATGACCGAAAATTGAATTTTTGCCTTAGAACAAGACGCAGACCTCTGTGGCACGCAGGAGGTCTGAGAGCTTCAAGGGGGTAAGAAGCAGGCAGTGGGCTCCAGTTTAACTATGTCTGTAACACAGGGTGTTTCCAATTTCTTGCTTCCACCAAAATAGTATTAAATGGGCAACATTTTTAAAGGATAATTCACCCGCTACCTTGAATTAGAGATTATAATTTCAGAGCAAAATTAAGAAGATTCAAAAGCAAACTCTAAGACCAGGGATATTTTGCAATTACTTAGTAATCCCCTCTCATTTTTTTTTTGCATATCACCAATAGTACAGAGACCAGTTTTATTCTGAAAAGAAAACAGTTCTGCAGAATACAATTTATTTTCGAGTGGTTTCCCTGGCTCAGTATGTATGTGCTTCCAGGAATGATAAATTCAACCAAGACTCAAAGCCATCTCACTATCTGAGAAAAGTGGCTTTTACGGGAACGTAGGAGCATAGAAATCTTCGGCGTCTAACAAAGCAATCTGCCTGCTTGATGGGAGTAGTTGCACAGATCACACCTAAAAATCACAGGTAACTAGAAAATACAGAGTCCCGCGTAATTACATATATGACAAAGCCTGTACCAGCAATCGTTTTGGTGCCTGCAAGCTTATAAATTCTTTTCCTTCTCCCTAAAGCATATCACACCAGTCCCCATCTTTGAAGCAAAAAAAGTGCCATTTACATTTATCAGCAAAACTCTGCTATTAAAGGATTATAAAAAAGCTTACAAATCTCTAGAGGTTCATCGATCTGGGTTTACATCCTTAATCTACAGGATCTCCTTGCAAACCCTTGCTTTATTCCAATCTCGTTCTGCACGTTAAGGTGTCAGTGAGCATCCTCAGCAGGAGCTGGCTACGCTGTCACCTCCACAGAGGGCACAGGACCCTGAGCATGTTTTCAGCCTACAAAACTACTATTAATAAGTTGCCTGCTTACATGTCCCTGGTATTAATAGATCACTGGCTAGGGAAAAATGACTGCACCTCCTCTGTATTGTGTTCTGGCAAATAGGTTATCTTTATTTGTTTTAATTGCCTAATTACTCTTATATCAAGGCAATTAAATGTGAAGGTGTGCAGGAGAGTTCTCTGCTTGTCCAGTCCTCAGTCTAAGGTCTAACTTGGCATTGCCTGCCCACTCAGCGGGATGCAAACCCAGAGCACACAAGCTGCAATGCCTCTGGGGGCTGACCCTTGCCTGTATCCAAAGGACTCCATCCTTCTCCTGTCCCAGGGGAGGTAAACCCTTCCTTTCTAAAAAGAGACTGCTGGAATGATCCACAGTTTTAGCCAAAATCCTTGCCCATGTCTGGTGTCCCTCAGAAAAGGGGAGTCAGGAGACAGCCACGGGTGGTCCTGGCAGGTTGGAGCCTCCTGCTCCACCTCCTCCTACACGTGGGGTTTTGCAGGATCTGGCACAAGAGGCACAGCGTGCGGGTGCAGAATACACAACCTGAACAGAGCCGTGACACCACTCTCATCTGACACTCCCCGGGTAGCCGGGTGCCTCTTCTGCTGGGCTATTTGGCCTTCAATGGGATGCTATCAAAATTCACTGAATTCTTCAAAAGCCCCTGGATAGCTACACCATCTGACACAACAAAACACAAACCACAGCACCTAGAGGAGAAATAGTTTTGGTGACCACAGCTTTTCTTGTTATCCTACATTGAAAGTTCTCCTTGACGCTTTTAAGCATTATAAAGCAGCTCTGCAACAACACGAGAAGACCTGGGACAGCTCAGGAAAGCGTTTATAAGACCTGAAGACAACTCAGGGGTGACCTTATAAATCTATTAACGCACACGTGGCAGATTCAGATCATTGGTAGAGTGTCAGGAGACCTGCAGCCCAGGAGGAAGGGACACCCTCACCTTCTGAAGGTCTGAGGTGGGACTCGGTGCACTTGGATGTGCCACCAGCACTCACAGAGGGCAAAGCTGGAGGACCACGGCGAGTGAGCCCTACTTGTCACTGCGCATCCCTCAGGTCAGACCTCAGCCCACAGACCCCGTCCCACCACACCCTGGAGAAAATGCCACCAGGAATGATGATTTGCAAAGCTGGAGCTTAAGATACAACTCAATGGGAATAAATCAATTGCGCTCCTCATTCTGAACCTGTGCTTTAATCTGCTGAGATGCAGCTCTGAGAATTAGGGCAGAAGCTGGGAGGAGCGCTGAGCGTGGCAGATGCTGGAGAAAAGGGTATACCCTATAAAATAAGGTTAAAAGGTCGCCAAGGGCTCCCTGGCCTACTACGTCCATGCACCAGCTCCCAGATCCCGCAGCCCAGATTTAATATCACCAAGTCCCAGATTGCCCATGAGCAGGAGCTCATTTCTAGGCAGTACAACGCGGGGAGGGGAGAAGGGGCGATCCAGCATGAGGCCAGGTCTCACTGTGCCTCATAGGCACCAGCACTGTCGGTTTTGTAAAGACACACAACAGAAATAGCCAAAAATTCTTGTTCATTCCTACACACGCCCCATCCATTTCAACAGCTAAATCTCCGCTTGGCATCGCTCAGAGGGGATAAATCCCACCATGGGGTCACAGGGGGGAGCAGGAGTTTCACACAGCGGTTTGGTGCAAACCACCTAGAACCCCTTCAGCCCTGGTCCCTCCTTCCCACCCCACCCCAGCTTGCCCAGGGCTGTCCCCACCAGGCAAGAGCAGCTTCAGCCCCTGGCACGACCTGGAGCAGCAGGATGAGTTCCCTTGATGGCAGCGGGGAGCGGATCAGCTGCGAGGTGGCAATTAGCAAACCAGTTACCCCAGTCCCAGGTCTGGATCCTGCTGCGCCCCACACCAGCAGCAAGTACAGGCACACCTGCGTGCTGCTCGGTGGGGCTGACAAACCCACCCGTGTCTCCAGAACCACCATACAGAGTGGGCAACACGTTTAAGACTAACACAAGTGCTCCCCAAAAAGCTG
>NW_009630565.1:0-29160 GCF_000690535.1 Cariama cristata
GAGGGCTCCGAGGGACGCGGAGCCGGGGCCGGGTCCCTCTCTGAGGACGGCGAGCAGCTCTGCCGCCAGCACTGCGAAAAGTCCCCATTTGCTTCTTATAAATTAAAGTGCCTTGTCACCAGTTAGGGCAAGTCAGCCAAGGTAAGGCTTAAATGAAATGACACTTTAATATGTGGCAACATGGATATTTCTGGACAGAGGTGCTGCTAACACAGCCTTCTAAGCAGTGCAAAATATTTTGTGCAATAATGCTGTCGCAGTGGGTCCACAACCTGTAATTTGTCTGGCTTAAAGTTACCGCTGATACGTAAGCCTTACCCTTGTGGTGGTGTAGAATCGGGTTTGCTTATCTGAGGCAGTTACAAAGGGACCTGCAAGATGCAGGCATGGAAAGGTAGCGACGCTCTGTGTGTGTTTGTGTGTGACCGCGTTCGTAATACCTACAGTTCTGCTGCTTAATTTATGGGAATAATGTGCAGATGCATTTTAATGGTGATGGCAGGCAGATTCTTTAGTTCAATTCACGTATGTGAGCCTTTCTGTACAAAAAGCACGCCGTGTGAAACTGTATGTGAAGAGCATTAAGCTCACTATTTGAATAGCAATTTCAGTTATGGTTTGGTTTGTGTTTTTTTTTTTTCCCATTCTGTAATATTATGTGATAACTGAGGATTGAAATTGCAGCAAAAAAAAGATCTCTTGTAGATTTACCTTTAGCTACTGCTTAAAGCTTATGCAGTGACCCAACTTTACTTTGTGTAAAGGGCACTGTAAATAATGCACAGCCAGAAATGAAACCTCTCTTCATTTCTTCCTAGCCCACCCCCATCATATCCTTCTTAATGAACAAGAACTACTGTGTGCCTTTAGTTCACACCACATTTTCACCAATTGCACTGCCAGTGGTCTGGAACTGAGTTTTTTTGCAAGCAAGGAGTTCCTCAGGATCACTTCACTAATGTGCATCTTTGAAAACAAGGTAGTCCTGAACCTCTCTCTTCTCTCTCTATGTCCGTGTGTGCCTGTGAAAGAGAGAGTCTGGTTTGTGTACATGAGAGACAAGATACAATGAGGACAAGGTACGGAAGCCAATGAAACGTGGCAAATGTACACCCCTGCACGTATTTCTCTGAGTGGGTCTCTGTAAAGCAGAATCGACATTTCTTATATTTTAATGTAGTTCATCACTCAGATTAGGGCTCTGGATAAATCCAGTTTCATGAGCACCAATGCCCCATTAGTTTTTCATGATCAAAACAAATACGATGAAAAACACAGCTAAAATTATGACTTCGTTTAGCACAGGTGATAAAATCACTGCCTCTATTCAAGGTACAGATTTAATTTTTCATTCCAAGACACTCAGCGTAGCTCCTACATTTCCAAAGCTTTACTTCTGTGCTGCAGTCAATCATGTACAGTTGTGTGAAAACACTGAAACCTTCCTTCTGCAATAATTGTCCTTCTCCTGGATGATTGTAAATATTTGTCTTCAGGGGAAATATTAAATTAATTTAAAAGTTGGACATATGTATGGCATTTTGCCTAACTGTAAAGGGAAGAAGACTGATTTAGAGAAATAACCCAAAGGCTTCCCTAACCTACTCCGCTGCCTTTGACAGAATATTTCATTTCAGAGTTTTCTGAAGAAAACATGGTACATTACAGTTACCTGATGCAAATTAAGGTGTGGCTTTTTTTTTTTTTTTTTTTTTAATGTGGACCTATGGAAACAATGTAATACTGTTCTAGTTAGTTAAAATTACTAATCATCCTACTTAAGGACTCCAATAGATAGCTTTGTTTCATTTCTACTTAGAAAAACAGAAAAACAAACAGAAAAAAAAAACAACCCAAAACCAAACCAACCCATTCCTGTTACCTGCTCCCTCTAAAAAATTACAGGAGAAATAGTGTGTCAGACAGCAGTTTCCTTTAAATAGAAGCAGATCCAGCACACAAACGTGGCTTAGGGGGCACTGTGTTGCTGACTGAATTATTTACAAATGAGATCAAAACTAAGTTACTTCCACTTGTAGATGCAGGGGATCCTATAAGGCTTCACCAAGATAGCAGTGCTGACCCTGCTATTAGGACAAAATGCCTGTTGAAGTTTTTATACTTTGACCAGTTTAATTCCCCAAGTAGTTTAATTTGAGAGCAGCGTGCTTTACTACCTACGTTAAACTTCTTGTTGTCTAGTTTTTTTTGTCCTGCAATGCAGAGACTCTAACTCAACCACTTTGTTGGTGCATGCTGTGCTAGCTCGTGGTAAAAGTTCTGGTGAACATATGCAATGTTATAAAACAACTGGGGATAAACGTCTTCAACATCTAAAATAAGTGTGTGTGAGTGCGAGGTACAGTTGTTACTGTACTAGAACTGACATTCCTGTGGTGCGTAACATTTATGTAATACCCTTCAGGGAACATTCTATATTTAAAAGTGATTATAAAAAAAAGTTTAAAAAATCATTTTGTCTCTGAACTCGGTTTAACTTTAATCACTGGTTTTAGTAAAGACTGGATATTTTATCAACAACTAGAAATAAACACATTTAAAATGTGAGTAATTGAGTTGTTAATTCTCAACATGGTTGTATGGAGGACTTCAACCTACATCTCAGGATGATAAATGAAATTTGAAGGGTATGAAAAATCGTGATCCATGTCTGGAAGCTCCTGCTCTGGTTAAGAACTACATTTCTGTTAATAAAAAGTAGTGCTGAAAATTATCGGTGTTATCAGATTGAATCAAACCAGCTAAATACTGGTGAGTCATTTGTTCCATGCAGACGAACATGAGCTCCTGCTTGGACAGTTAACAGCTAGTTAGCTCTGGCAGACCTGTCCTGCACAGGGGCCTAAGCTAAATCAGCCATCATGACATGTTGGGACACAGTTTGCTTGTAGGCAGTAGAAAATAAAGGTGGCAACTGACATGACAGGAAGGGGAGGAAATATATAGGAAAAAAAATCAATATAAAGTGATTCTATTCATAGAAGAGATTCTATTCATCTTCTCCTAGAGGAAGGAGACGCATATATGAAGGTCGTAAGCGGAAATAATATGAAAACCCCAAAATTACCTACAAAGGTTTATATAATCTAGCACATAAATCTCAGTAGCATTAATTATAGTAGAAAACTTATTTTCCTTGGTCAACAGTGTTCTAATTTAAAGAAAGTATAGTCCAGTAATAAATCAGGCCGAAGCGCTTTAATTTCACCACTTACTTGATGGGCAGTCTTAGACAAGTCCCCAAAGCACTCTCTAACTTCATGTACGACGTGAACATTGCACAATAATTACAGTATGAATATTGTACAATATTATTTCAAAGAGATGTTGCCAAGCCTAATGCTGAAGTGTTAATGTCTCCATTACTCTGTAATTCGGTTTTGATTATAAACACAATTTTGCTCTCCATTTCTAGCAAACAAAGCTACTTGGAATTTGAAAATTCAATCCAAGAACTTAAGTAGAATTTTTAAGAAGCTCCTGAATTGGGAACCAAAAAAAATCATGTGTCCTGTAAGGGAGAAGGAAGACTGGCAGAATGAGATTTTTTTTTTCTCCCCAAACAGGCTTTATCAGACAAACTACTGATACTAAGATGCTCTAAATAATGTATCATTACTTTTTTGGACTGATCTTAACATACAGATGGAGAATCAACAGGAATTTAAATGAAGTTGGGGATTTGATGGGACTGAGGTAACGCTACACTTGCTACATCTACTACACTCCCTTCAAACCCCCCAAGACTCATGCATAAGCCTAATCTCTTTTTGGGTGGTTTTTGGGTTTTTTTTTAGGGGGAAGGAGTTGTTGTTTTGTTTATAATAACGTCTTTGTGCATTGAGCACAACCAGAACATATTCATGTAGCTCTATAAGTAACTGATAAGCAACTCGGTGGTGTTTGCACATCTGCAGTTCTTGTATACTGAAAATATGTTTAACAGATGCCTGAGATCTGTAAGAATCGTAATTTTGCCTGATGGCAATTGCCATTTATATTTTTGTGGAAATTACTTCAGACCAGAGCAGAGTTAAGGTTGGGTTTGTTATCATAGAAAAGGCAAAGCATTATTTTACAATACAAACTTGACTCCCTACTCTTCATGAAACTCTTTGCTTCTTTTAAGTGAATATTCTTGCAAGGGGGAATATATTTAGGTCACGGACATATTTTTCCATCCTCACTCCATCTTACCTAGGTTTCAATATAATTTATCCAGTGCTTACATGGACAAATTTTAAAGGGTGTTTTTGAAGTGTCATATAAAAATAGCCAAGCTAGCTCAGGTACTGGCTGCATTTCTACCATAGGACTGTAGTGACCTGTGAGATTTTTTGGTCTGTGTAGTACTGCACAGTCTGTAACGTTGAACCTTGAAAGTACTTCACACTGTCTTGACTTAGCAGATAGGAGGAGTGAGGCAGTAGGATGGGCACGCTTTGCTTTAGGACAGTCTGCTGGAAGTGGAACTGGCAAATTGGCCAGCTTCAGATTTTTCATGCACTGTGATGGGGTCTT
Source organism: Cariama cristata (assembly GCF_000690535.1). Taxonomy (NCBI): domain Eukaryota; kingdom Metazoa; phylum Chordata; class Aves; order Cariamiformes; family Cariamidae; genus Cariama; species Cariama cristata. The sequence goes on from NW_009630565.1 coordinate 4,543, forward strand.
GCACTTGAATTGTTTTGAACTGTTCTGTGGAGAAACTTGCCTCTCCCCGCTGGTGATGTAGGTAGCCTGAACTGAAGTATGTGCCTAAATGTAGGTGGTCTAAATATTGCCCATCATGTCTTCTCCCTGTGCAGTATTCCTGTGGAAAACAACCAACTCTGTATTTGGTTGACTCCCTGTTTTGGTATTTCCAGGTGTATCACAGAATCACAGAATGGTTTATGTTGGAAGGGATCTTTAAAGATCATCTAATGCAACCCCCCTGCCATGGTCAGGGACATCTTTCACCAGATTGGGTTGCCCAAAGCTCCATCCAGGCTAACTTTGAACACTTCCAATGATGGGGCATCCACAACTTCTCTGGGCAACCTGTTCCAGTGTCTCCATCATGCACTGTGTTGTTTCATAATTAATTGCTGTTAAGCCCTCATAGCCACAGTTATGGATGCATATATGGTTACACATATGTATTCTTTGGGAAGGTACACAGAAATGGAAATAATCTTTTCAAAAAAAGAATGATGTTTGATACTGTTAAAAGCATGTAAAAGTTACTGATTATGTCGTGTGACAGTATAGTGAGCTATTCTTTGACACAAGTCTGCCTATTTTCACAGATGGGAATGTGCATTTCCATAATTATATTAAATTATTTATTTGAATAATATTCTACAATTAGATCACTTAACCAAATGAATAATATATTGTTGTACCAAAGTTATAAGTTTGGATTTGAATTTTGTTTAATTACACCTTACTCTTATTGGGTGGTGGGAGATCTATGAATGAAAATCTTTTGGTCCAAGTGACTATGAACTGCCTTTCATTATCAACAATTATGCCTTGCACAGATGAAATATTTTTGTTCTGTCCTTTCCTCGTAAACACCATTTCTGTATAGGGCAGTTGTTAGAATGAGGCTTAAGCTGACACTTTGAATTGGGGCAGAGTGTGAAATTTCTCAGGCTTGGATTTCTGGCTAGGATTCGGTCAAACTTTCTGTCATGTTCTGCTGTTGATGGTACTCAAATTGATAGAATAAATAATTTTTAAAAATTAGCAACATAGACACCATCTCTGTAGTAGTAGGCAAGCATTTGAGGTATTCAGAACCAGGTTTAAGACCTTGTCCCAGTGAATCCTGTACTATTTGTAAAGTAGAAGTGCTCCTTCAGTAGAGAACCTTCCTATAATTAGTAAAAAATTTAATAGTTTGGCAATAGGAAAAGTGTTGCTATTAATTTTGAGGATGTTGGAGTACATATGCATGTGTTTGTGCATATGTGAAGGAAAAAGTAGCTGCTAAAAGGGAGGCAACTCCTTTAGTTTGTTCAATACTGAGAAAGATTTCATTTGCCTCTAAGAAGGTATTTTTAACACTGATATATTGTATTAGTACCTGGGAACTGCTGACTCTTCTAAGTGTAAAATCTTGGCTTTCAGGAGAGGTGAAATAAAACTAGGGCATATAAGCAGCACTGTGCGTGGCAGGTATTAACTCCCATGGGAACTGCCAATATTTAAAAATAAAAAGGAAAATAATTTATGTCTGGATTACAGTCCTCAATCACTATTTCTTTTACGTTTTACATTTTGTTCTTTCTAATAAATAATAAGCTTTCTTACTGAAGTAATAAAAAAAAAGCTACACATCATTTATTATATGCAATTTCCACACACTTTGCTAATGAAGAAAACTTGTTATATATTTGCTGTTCATTAAAGCACAAATTCTTGCATTCATGTTAGGGAATTTGAGCTGAGAGTTATTATCTTGCCTATTCAGCCTAGAGAGATCTTAAATATTTTTGTATTTGCATGGCAGAAGGTGTAAAATAATCAGTTCATTTAGCATTGTATGTTAAGTTGGTTTGTTTTTTTTTTTTTCTTAAATTGTGAACCATCTAAGACTTCTTTTAGAAAACTGCTGAAGAAATATAATGTTTGTTCTTATTCATTTTGAATGAATGCACAATGAACGCTTTGAAATCCAACTTAACTTTGTATTGGAAACCATTCTAAGTAGTTTTGGAAAGCGGTAAGACAATCTGCAAGCAAACATATGTTTTCAAGTGGTGCTCAACATCTCTAGCTCGTTGAGCTTCTCTCGGTATCAGGTGAAGACTGCAAAGTGTTCACGGTACAATTGAGTCATACAAGGTCTAGTGTTTCCTAAATAAACTGCATTCATTTGTTATTCTGTATATTCTTAGGGCAGCTGTCCTAGGCATAAGGTTCTCAGTGCATTAACAGGCTCTGTGCCCCAGAGTTGCCACAGGGAGCAGCGTGGTGGGAAGGTAGTTACTGTTCCTGGAGCAGATGATGTGACCTGCTGCCAGAATTGCCTTCAAGCAGCAGCACCCTCTTCCCAGGCATGTCACGGGCATGCAGGCTGTGTGTGGCTTATAGCTAGGGAGCAGGTCCCCAGTGCTGGCAGAATACCATGGATCAGTCCTCGGCTTGCTTCTGGGACATAAATGCATTGGCCTGGTGGTGCATGTGGCTTATGTGCTGGAAATTGAACTCTCTGGGTTTTGAGGGTTTAGAGAGAGTGATCCTGTTATATGACTATTGTCCTGGAGGACGCCCTTCTGTTTCTCAGATCCAGCTCAAACAAGTGCATCATGCTAATGCCAACTATGTTTTATACTGTAAGTGAAAAACATAACATCAGAGACCTCTTGACCTCTTAAGGAGGAGTCAGTAGATGGATGTGTGTTACCAGGGAAGCTTCGGAGAGAATAGAGGAGCTTATGGAGAATTTATGCAAGATGACTCAGCCAACAAGTTGCTGCTTTTTTGTAGGGCTTGTTTTTTTGTTTTTTGGGGGGCTTTTTTGTGTTGTTTTTTTTTTTCCTTGGGTTAATTTTCTGTCGGATTGCGGAGCTATCTCATTTCATATGAAGGTTTAGCAAGTTTCAGATCTAATACAGTGAAAATGAGGGGAGCAACAGGCTGGATGTGGGGAAAGAAAAATAGGGCACCTTTATGGTGAATGGAAAAGATGACCAGAGGTATATTCCTTTGTACACACCTTTGAAAAGTAGCCTCCTAGACAGAAACCTATTTGGGAGGTTCATAAATACCTCTCAAGCACAGCCAGCAGGAAGAGCTTTGTTGACTATATAGCCCTGCATTGTGCCTTGACAGCTAATGAACTTGAGCTGTTTTAAAATATATATGGTCAGGTAAGGACTGATTTCCTAAAACTATTAGTGCCCGCTGCAGGACTGAAGTCAGTTTGGCTTGTGTTGTTACATTAAGGTAGTGTGTTTGGCCAAATATACTATCTTATGTCCACATACCTACATGTTTCCTAGCTCTGAACTGAGACAGGAGAAGCTCCCATTTATGCTTTTTTTTTTTTTTTAAGAAAAAAAAGGTACAACATTCTTGGAATGCAATGAGTTTACTCCACAGGACCATTGCGTGATAATTATTGCTCATTACATTATAATGAGCACGTGCTGTATTCATTGTGGAGCTTATTATATTTTAATGAGTGTTGTCATTCCCCTGCAGAGCAAAACTCAAGAATGTCCCCGTGCACGTGGCGCATTTAAATGGATGTATTACGTGCTTTGGGACTTGTGTGCACGCACTTATTTGCAACACATAGCTGTAATTTTGCATTTTAAAACAGAGTATTACTTTTCTTAACTTTGCAGAAATCCAAAACCATGGATGCTTCTATACTTAGCATTCATATTTCATATCAGGTGAAAGATGAGTGGTTTTATTAAAAGGCTCTTGTATTAAAGGACAGCTTGTAAATATTTTGTTCAGGACTTCAATGTATTCGTTAAAAGTAAAGCTCGTGAATTAGTGTGATTTGGAATGTGAGCCCCTCCAAATCTACAGCTTTTAGACTCAGGTTTATGTTTTTTGAAAAATATTAATAAACATTTAAGTAAGTTTATGGTGTCTGTAAACTAAATAGAGGAACTTTAAAATAGAATTGGCTTTTGTCTTCTGACGGTCGTTGGCATTCTGGCATCACTGTGTTCAGGAAAAGAACTAGAAGCTGAATGCCATTCAAATTGATTTGTAGACAAGGTATTAAGCCTGCCAGTCTGTCTAGTGAATCTTTGTAGATTGTTGGTGATCTTGCTGTGATACCAAAGCTGTATCCTGTAATGCCCACATACAATGTTAGCCCTAAAGGGAGACGCTGCTCTTTCCTATTATCTCCTGATGTTGCCACACAAGCAGGTTCAGAATGAGGCAGGATGACTGAGAGATAATGTTCTATGAACATTCAGACTTAGAAATATGAACTGATTTTGCAATGTGGCAAAGTTGTTTATCCTTTGTGAGACCCGAAGGCCACCTTCATTTTCTTACTTTAAAAACTGAAGTATTAGTAAATTCAAACTGATAGATAGCTCTTTAATCAAACCGTACTTTTACTTTCTGTACCCTTCCTCTACTATGTCACTTTTATTTGAACATCTTTTACCATCTGCAGAGACTTGCAAGCAGGAATTTACTGAATTTATGAGCAGACAGCAATTATTTATTGGCTGATACAAACAGTAGATAGGTAAGGCTAACCTGCTTCTAGACAGAACATTGTAATGCCTACTAACTGGGATGTTGGTTTCTTGGTTCCTGCTGGGTCCCTCTGCACCAGACAGTTACAACTCTGATGGGGAAGCGTGAACCTCCATTACTGCAGAGGATGCGGCAATCATCTTGCTGAGTTTTTGTCTTCCCAACTCCCCACTTGTTTTCCTCATGTCTTCATACTTTTTCATGACTTTTTATACTTTTTCATTACTGCCTGCTCTATGTTTCCACTTCTGTCTTTATTTTAGCTGTAGTTATATTAGAGATCCAATTTCTTTGCTCCATTTTGGTGGAGTCTTCAATATACCTGACATTAGAGAACATTATATTTGGAACAAGGGTGGACTTTGATTAATTGCAGAAACAAAGAACTTTTTAAATGTATAGTTTAAATCCAATTTGGCCCTGTTCCTGGTATAACTGTGAACATACTTTGTCTGCAGGAAATGTTAGCTTATGGACTGCATATAATGACTGGCTTTTTAAGCTCCTGTCTCCTGTATATCTCATGCCATGAAAGGAAGTGTTGTGCACCTGACGTGCAATTCTGCTGAGTAATTTTAGCAATTGATTAAAAAAAGCAGAAAGGAAAGGATAAAAGAGATCGAATAAAGAATTCAATAAAGAAGTAAAAGTATGTCATTTAAGAAAGAGATTGAAGCCTTTTTTTTATATGATACAAGAAAAGAAGGACATGACTAAACCTGGTTTTTGCTCCTCTTGAAGTATTGTTTGAGATTATTGCAGTAAAGGTGCCAATTAGAGTCCGATCCTTTATGCCTCCTTATATTTTTATTTTCACAAGAAGATGTAGTTAGTTTTACAGGCACATAATGAAGTTGTTTGTTGTTTTGTTTTGTTTTGTTTTGTTTTTTTCTCAAGAAGCTATTTATGCAGTAGGTATCTTCCTCCTAAAGAGGATTACAGGCTTAGACCCAATAATCAGTGTTTATAAATTATTTTTAGGATATTAAGAGCAATATACCAGATATTGAAAATTATACCTATCTTCTACTTAACTTTGGCTCTCCAGGGCTAAATATATTTGCATACCAAGTTGGATCCCAACCTTGAGACGTGTTGAGGTCCTCAGCCAAGAGCCTCAGCTTTTCATTGGCACTCCTGCTCAACAGCATAGAAAGAACTTTTGCAATGGAGATGGCTTCTGTTGGTATTAACCTTCCCATCATACCAACCAAGGGGCTCCTCTACAGCTACTATCATTATTGTAGCCTGAATAAAATGCATAGAAAACTTGTATTCAGGAAGCAGGTCTTTGCAGCAGGATTGACACCAGGACTTACTCAAGAAGCCTTCTTCAGATGTATACATCTCATTTTTTTTTGCATCTGCAACATCTGTCCCATCTGCAACAGCTCTAACAGTAGTGTTGGAGTCGTCTTTACAGATTTAGGAAACTGTTCCTCTGTCCAATTGCTTGCCTCTGCCTTTTCTATGATAAAGAGGTTTCTTCTTGCTATGAGGACTAAATGAATTCTGCATTTCAAGTCTTTACATAAATTGAGGGAGAGAGCTCTACTGACTAGACTAATTTGTCAGCACTTGAAAGATGCTAAGTGGAAAACATTAATCTTTTTTATAGTATGGCCCAGTTGAAAGTTATCAGTTTTGTTTTTCCTTTTCAGCTTACCTTAAAATGACTGGTCTGTTTATACCTGTTATGCGTTCTCATGCAGATATTTACTTTGTCTTTGTCTCTGTTCCTTAATGCATAAACACATCCTTTCATTTTTTATTAGCTTATTCTGCAAGGTGTAAATAACAAATACACCATTCCTGTGTGAGACATCTCAAAAATATTGTTATTGAGTAGATTCCCAAAGGCCCTGTGAGACTGGCATCTTAACATTTATTCAGTCTGATCCTCTACAGTTTGCACTTTTTCAGTTCGAAAGACCACATTATTCTCTACTGCCTAAAGGCATGAGAGATTCGTTTTTCTCACAAGCAAAATGAATAGGTATTTTCAGCTACCTCCATTTTGTTTAAAGTTTGTGTTTGAAAGCTTAGCATGATGAATTTGAGATGTCCTTTCAGGCACATACCTATTTCTGTCCTTTACTTGTATTTTAAAGTTATACTTCTCGCTCCTTATTGCTCAAGTGCAGTAGAGGATTATTGAACTCTTCTTTGTCAGGTAGCTCTGACAGACTGCAGTACTACTTTTCCTTTTGAAGACCTTTTTATACCTAAAGTGGCTTGTGGTATCTTTGATGTTGCCTAATTGGAATCTTAGAAGTGAAAAAATAAATAACTGAAGGATGAGCTCTGTGCCTAAGGTTGCATATAGTCTTATTTTGCTTTCAATCGTCCTTCTATTCTTATGCCTTACAGCCAGGTAACCGTCTAATGCTATTGCTTTATTTATCCCTATCACCCATTCCTGGATTTGAGTCTTTCAATTATCTGTCTCCCACATCTTGAACAGAAGCTCCTGAATTTGCATTTGGCTTTATGCTCCCTCTGAATCCTGCTCAAAACTTTTGACTGGCCTCTTTTTTAATGCCTTGCCTTTCTTGAACAATTATTTTTCGTCCTGTCTCATCTATTTGTCTCACCTAGTTTAAGCTTAAGTTTCTTAGGACAGGACTATCTGTCTTAAAACTCTGTATAAATAATATTCACTCAGACAGCTCAGCAGAAGTCCTGCAGCTGGTTTGTCATTACCCAGCACAATGCTATGGCCCAACTGCTAACGGTATCACGGAAAAGGACGTGGGGATCTGGTCACCAGTGAATTATAGGCAACGCAGCCATGCGCCCTTGCAGCAAGGAAGGCTTCCCAACAGCTGGGCACAGCTGGCGGGTCGGGGCATGGGATTCTCCTCTTCCATTGCAGCGGGACAGCTGTGCTCAGTTTGCAGTGCTCCAAAACAAGAAGGAGGTCAAGAAAATGCAAAGGGTTGAGTGGGAGGCCACTGAAGTGCTGCAGGATCTGTTTTGCCAAGAGACGAGAGAGAAGGCACTGCAGAGAGCTGGTTGCAGGAGCAGTAGAGGAGCCAGAGCCAGGCTCTCCTGGGAGGTGCACAGCAACAGGGCAGGGGACAGTGGCCACAAGTGGTAATGAAGGAAACTCCATTGAGTGTAAGGAGGCAGCTTTTTGAAGGGAGAGAGGTTAAGTACTAGGACAGGTTGCTTAGAGAAGGACCTCCATCTCTGGAGGTTTTTAAAACTCGTCTGGGCAAGACCCTAAAGCAATCTAACCTAACTTGGAAGTTAGCCCTGCCTTGAGGAGGAGTCTGGACCGGATGATCTCCAAAAGTTCCTTTCAACCTACATTTTTGCTTTTATTGTCCAGTCTGCAGTCCTATTTGCAGTAAGTGTTTACTTTATAATTTGCTATTTTTTAAAAATAACAATGTACTGCATTCTGTGGAGTTATGTGGCGATTTCACAGGGATCAAATCCCGTTCTAAGTCTTTAGCAATATACTTGTTTAATAGTCTTGACGTGGGAACGTATTGCATCTATTAAGTGCTCATTTCTAGTCTCCTTGGATGTGAATGCCCACTTCAAACTTCAGTAATTGGAGAAACCAGATTAGAGAATTAGATAGATTCACTTTTGGAGGATACTTTTTTACCTTCACTGATTATGAAGCCAAGTGTCCTTCTTCCAGAAATAAATATTTCTGTAGAGAGTTAAAAGTATTTGTGGAGAGGTAAGAGCATTCGTGAATGGAATAATTCAAGACTTGGAGCCACAAGAAGGATAAGTAGGGCTTGCTTGTCATAATGGCAAGAGCAGAATTGATTTATAGAGTTTGAGATCTCTAAGGCCAAAGGAGAGGATGAACCTGTGAAGGTGAAAGAAAGTGTTTATGACATCTTGGGGTAAGATACAGAAAATAGACTCTGATTACCAGGAAGACCAAAGATTTATTTGGCACTAGAGTAGTGTCTGAAGAAGTTGAAGCCCCATGAAGCAAAATGACGCAGGTGGACAACAGAGCATTCTAGAAAATAATGATGAGAAAAAATTTCTGATTTCTCTGAATTATATTTTTTCCCCTCAAGTGGCATGCTACTACAATTTAGAACGTTAATTTACAGTGTGGCCTGGCAGAAAATACTAATCTGTACAGCTTTTCTTAGTGGGTTAGGACCTAACTGGCATTAAGCAAAAGGAAGCACCAACCACCCTGAAGGACTGAGTCTACTGCCTTGCTTCTGTGTATGTTTAATATTTTCCTAATTTCCAATGCAGCTGCATTTCATAATCCTAAGTAAATGCTACTTGTGTAGTGCATTGTGCAACCTTTGGAGAAATCTCAAACCACCTTATTATTATCTCCCCTAGCATATGCTAAATAGCATGGAGAAAATAGGTCTCTTGCAGATGGACACAGAAAACAATGTAGACATTACATTAACCAAGATACCATCTTTTTCATTATTTGTGATCTTTTTCAAGAAGAATAATACCATGTTACATGTTTGACTGCTTTAAGTTCTGCGGGAGTGTGTTTATAAAACAAAAGTGGTTTTAAATTATTTTGCTAAGTTGGTTTCATCCTTTGGTTTTAATGTTTTAAGTTTTCTTTATCTGGAATGTAAGACCTATTCTTAGGCAAGGAGCAGCTAGGTATCAGCTTAGTGAGATTACTTTCTGTTATGATTTGCATGGACTACTGTATTTCATCTTCTCTCAAACACTACCGAATGTATCAGCTGGCACCTGATGGAATCGTAATTGAGTTCAACTACCAGCTCTGGCCAACTACTTCAAAATAATCAAATGTTTCTATTTCTTAGAAGCAGCGAGAATACTGTATTATATTTGCTGTTGCAGTATTTCCTAGACCCCTCCTCCCTTTTTTTTTCTACTTTTTTCAATAAGAAAGGGTAATTTAGATTTTTTTTTTTTTTCTTCCCAGGATAGAAATCAAATTAAAGTGTGTTCTATACAGACAGAAATTATGAAAGTAGCTACTTCACTCTTAACTTGTCTTTCGTTTCTATGGATGCAGTGTGTCTTCTGTTTGAGTTTATTACGGATGGCTAACCATGGAGAAAGAAAACATGGCATATCTCTGGTGTTTGTTAGTGACTACCTGTCCTTTTTATAATTTGAAGCGTTAAAGATGCAGAGTTAGCATCACAGTAACATTGCTTTGCAAGTGCCTTTGATGTTCCCATCTGAAATTTATGATCTCCTCTACAGAACCAGGCCTACAAACACTTCCTACTCCAGTTACTGAAAAGGGACTAAATTAAATGAAGATTTCCCATGCTATCTCAGTAAGATCTTCTTTTTCATTTCTAGGTGTTGTGAAATGAGCAGAGAATGAATTTTATTTGATGTAAGCAGAGAGGAGAAGCACAGCCTTCTGGCTAGATCACTGGTCTGGAGCCCAAGAAAAAGGTGAATTCTCTGTTTCCTTACTCATTGCAACAGAGCAATTTTTAGCTTGTGTAGCACACAACATTTACTTGCATGTAATGATTGGTCTTGGTTAGCTACGCATCCAAAGGGGCTGAACCACTGCCTGATTTTTACCACTGAGTCTGTGGGACTTGGCAACAAATGGGCTCTTGGAGACAGGCTTTATCTGTACCCAACCCATAAGCTCTCGAGCTGGCTGTTGTGGCCGTAAGATGGCCGAGGAAGGGGAAGAATCAGGAAGTCCCAAGGTAAAGGTATCTGGACTGTCTCCTTAAGGGACCCTACTCACAGCACCTTCTCACGGTTACATAGTAAATTTTAAATGCTGCTGGGTTCAGTAAGCACTTCACATTAGCTACTTCCTTATATGAATGTGGCCAGTCCTGGATTAAGTCCTATCTTGTAACCATATAGTTTTATTAAATGCTGCCATCTGCCCTGTGAGAATCCTCCCAGTTTTGTATTTTTATTTGTTTTGGCTATTCCATAAATGTAAGATAGCATAGAAAACTAAGGAGTTTTATTTTCTTTTTTTAGTTCTGTAAGACAGAGTTTTTTCTTAAAACCATAGACAATCTCTAATAGAGTTTACTGTTGTGTCTGTGGTATTCTGCCACTTCTTCCTCTCATCTATCCTTCAAAACTTTAAGGCTGTGGTCGGAAATGCACTGTCTTGGCTGCCACTGAGCTTGGTGGAAAGATTACAACTCTGAGCCTACCTCAACTGCTCTTCACCACATCCTGCCAGAAGTTGTTATATTCTCCTGTCTGACAGTAGAATTGCATCTGTAGCCTCTCCTTAACTTGTCTCTGTGAAATAACCTGCATTTAAAATCAAAGTTTAATTTGATACTTAACGTTTTGACTGGCACCAGGACTGGCTATGCATGCAGTTAAGCTAGCGGATCTGAGGAGGCGGCAACATGTGGAGAAGAAAGATATTAATGAGCAACTGGGGCAGGTCATGGATGGTAACTTTTTCACTTAACTCACTGTCAGCCAAAAAGATATCTAGTAACAACTGTGTAGTTTTAGAAGTGTGAAAAGATGAGTGGAAAACTAGCAAAATATGTCATAGATTTGATGATAAAAATATTTTTTCTAGACTTTCTTTTTTACTTCTTGTCTTGCTGTGGTTGACCTCAAATGCAAGTTTTCCTCCTCATAACATAATATTTTTATCCAATGAGCAAGTGGGCAGTAATACCTCAGTATGAGCTTAGTTTTTATTTTAAATGTTCAATTTCAACTCAGAGAATTGGGGAGTGAACCCTGCTTAATAAGCAGGACTCACTGAAATTAACTCTGAGGATAATGAACCAGAAATGTTGCTGATTAATGCCTGGTGCAGCGTCAGTGAAGTCAAAACTATTGCATAGAGTGTAACTCAGAAATAACTTGGGAACATGTGCGGAAATCTTTCTTTGGCATTTTTTTAAATTCTTTCAAGTATTTCTCAGTACCTGAAGGTCTGCATAATTGCTGTCAAACTGCAGGTAGTGCAGCTGAGGTAATGTCCATTGAGTCTAAAGATTTTTTTTTTCCCTCCTCAAAAAAGTAGCCAAATGTTACCCTGGAAATTTTGAGGTATTGATCATAGTTGTTTCCAATACTGCTGTAGTGGCAATATGGTTAAATGTTCTTTGGCATACATCTCAGAAATGCAGACTTGCAAAGATAAAAAAGAGTATAAATCTAGGTGGATGTATCTTTGTATGTGTCTCTGTAGTTATCTGTGCTCATATGCAGGCTTACTTTCTGGTAAACACTCACAAAAAATATACATGTGGAAAGACACAGGCACTACACTGTCTAAATCTCACCATATTATTATTTTTTTAAATAATAATAAGAGCCTTTTTAAATTACATTAATCATTTCTTTAGTGATTTTCTGTAGATCTGTAGAGGAGTACTAAGTTCATATACATAGCTCCCATGTTCTAATGGGCCCAGAGTTGAGTCATTAAACAATGAAATAGAGGTGGTTTTGTAGCTAGATGTACCGGTCTAGTTATTAAAGAAGAAAAAGGTTATGGCCTACATAGTCCACTTTTGAGAGACTGTTCCACTTTAATTTATTTTGTCAGTAGATAATGGTAATTGGTTGGAGTTGATAAAATCATATGAGCTTTCTTTCCTGGATCAAATCGGTTTTGTGCCTTAGCTACAGTACTGCTTATTTTTGCTCTTAGTTTACAGCTCTTCAGAACAGAAATATTTTGCAGTCACTGTAGTCACAGAAAGTTTAATATACAGATCAAGTTAAATTTCCTAACAGAGAACTTTTATAAAGAAAATCTCAAAGTAGTTACTGACTATGCTTGTCTAGTGTTACCACCTTATTGAAAATTGTAGAGAGAAGATCTAGGCACTGATCTCCACTTTCACAGATTCTTAGCTTTATATAGCGTGACTAATACTGTTCCAGTGGTGGGACAACTTAGTCTGTAATGCTGGGCATCTAGATAAACCTGCAGAGAATAGGAATTAGGTATCCTGCTGGCGTGTAGATGACAAAGGCTGAAAGAGCATCTAAGACTCAATGTTGTAGCATCTTTTCTTACAATATATGTGACATATTTGACATGATATGGGAAGGTTCAGTTGTTAGATCTATAAAAGTACCCACAAAGCATGACCAAGATAAAAGACACAGGGAGTGGAAGGTCATATTTTCTTCTCAGATGGATGATTGTTGGGCTGTAGGTGGTTTAGCAACTAAAACTCATAGAAAAATATTTTTTGTGAAAATATTTGATCTTTTTTTCCGGGGACATCTTTTTGTTGTTATAGCTTTAGAAGAAAGATTTTTTTTTTTTTCCCTTTTCTATTATCACAGATCCTGAAGCAGCTGATGACTATTGTAGGCTAACCTTGTCTAACCAAGCAACATCTGAAGAGGTGAAAAAATGCTTAAACTAATGCCAAAGAGTGAAAAACGTCAAAATGTCAAAAATGTCTTCTGGATAGGTTAAAAGTTATTTTCAAGAGCATGTAAGTGAAAGGGAAAGAAGTTAGGTCTGTTGGGCCTAACTCCAAAATACAGTTTGGCTGTGAAAACTAGCTGTGCTCCACAATGACAGGGTTTTGTCTGAGAAATGCAACCAATGATACAGCAAGAGCCTAAAGCAAGTCAGCTGGCTGTAGTCCAGATTTAGTCTTGACATAAACAGGTTAAACATTTTTTTCTTTTACAAGTGCATTGTTTATAATTACTTTTAATGTTACTGGTTTTTTGTGGGGTTTGTTTTGTTTTGTTTTTTATTTAAAAAAAAGCAAAACCAGAAAAAGGAAACTGGATTTGCTGAGTAGGTTGCTGTGGTTCAGGATTTCAGGTTACAACAAGCAGGGATTTCTAACACTCTCTCTACAGTTTTCAAAGGTAAAGGCTTCATGTAGGCTGATTTCAGACCTTGTATAAAAACATTAGCAGAGGAAAAAAGGTCTTCCAGTAATCATTAAGAGGATGCTTACGTATGTGCAACAGTCATCAACATGCAGGAATATTCAACACATAGGAGATTTTACATTTCTGTAGAAGGTTTGAATGCTTAAACAAATATCAAATTCCTCAGTCATCTTTTTTTGGTCAAAGTGGGCAAGAAGGAGGAATGCAACTCATTGTACTAGGACTTAGGTTGTACTGGGTACATTTCAATATTCCTGGGAAGCAGGATATTTTGAAGAAAAACAAATGTCTTGGTTAAGGTTAGCACTGAAGGAAATTCAGACTCCCCAAATTCCTGAAATCTGATATTGTGTGAGGAGCAAAGAAGAGAATTATGTCTCAAAATCTGAAAGTAACTAATAACCTAGAAAATATTTACTGTTTAGGTTAGGTCATTAATCTAATATGTATTACACTGTATCAGTAACAGCAACTGAGTAATCAAAGAAGGAAAAGGAGGAAAATGAACCACGGCGTATACTCTCACCACTGCAAAAAAGCAATTTAATACATAGAAGAATTCTTTTGGTAACACTTTAAACTTAGTAATTATCTCAGGATTCAGCTGCAGTATATATATCTATTTTTGGGTTATTTTGTTTTAATCATAACTGCAAAAATAACCTATATCTTAAGGAATAAACATTTGGCATGACTTTGTAGTATTTTAGTTAAAATTTTAGAGTAGGCCTTAGGACCTGCTATGCAAAGCTTTTCCAGGGAAAAGACCAATGTACAACTTAATTCCTGGTAACTCTATGAAACACTTGTTGTGTTTAAAAAACAAAACAAAACAGAAAAAATAACCCAAAAGCCGAAAACCAAAAGAACCTCTTGATGGTTTAAAAAATATTGAAAGAAATTAATATTTTATATTAGCAATAAATTATCTGATTACATATTTAACTATTACAAGGATAATTCTTCAATTACAAATCTTCCCCGTTATTGTGCTAGTCAGACCAATGCATGGTTACATACGTTGGAGAGAGAATCTAGAACTGGGAGATTTAGTCGAACTGCACGATTATTTTTTTTCAAAGGTCTTCAAGTTCTGTTTTCAAGTAATTAGCACCCACCACTGATTTCAAGATTTATAAAATTTCTCATTAAGATAGTAAATAAAGGTCATTTTAATTCTAAATGGGTTAGATATTTCTAAATAAGGGATTTCACCTAAGATTGTAGAATGCAACATCTTGATTTGCAAGTCAGAGGTGTATTTTATTTCGTAGTTCTATAGTCAGTGGATCTTAGCTTATGGTTTAATAAGGTTCACTTATGAATGATGCTGTCTGTGGACATTCTTAGCAATTATTTCCATTTTATGAAAGGAAGGAAACAACTAATGGGTATAAAGATGACTGTATTTCAGATGAACCCGAGTGATAGGCAGCAGGCACCTAGCTCAGCACTCTCAGCTGTTGATGTCACGCTGCTATGATGCAATTCAGTAGCATATGTCAACATTTCTGTAATCTTATGCAGTGTTTGCTCATAGTATGGATTTACTCCATCACATAAATGAACAGAATATGGAAAGTAAAGCAGTCAACATTTATATAATGAAGTTATTCACGTTTGATACATACTGCTGTGAATTGCCATAGCTTATGATGTTTCCTACCTCTCTGCTTGAACGTAAGTCATAAATAAGGCTCTTTTGGATTACATACTGTACAGCCAAAGAAAGATATTTCAAGTTGCACTTTGCCCTCATTTTTGAAGAGTGAGAATCTTTTTATATCATGAGATGCACTACTAGTTGACATTTGGAAAGGATGTCTACCTAAATTCAATCTGTTGCATTTTAACCACTTATGTGGTTTGCTAGTACCTTGTTATCTAACCCGTAAAACACATACCAGATTCACAGTTGACTATGTCTTCTCAAAAGTATAATGTTGTACTTGTGTATCTAAAATATGTACTTCTTAAAAGTTGCAAATAATAATTTTGGTTTTAGATTTCATGTGTACTTGAACTGCTGGATGTTTTTACATTTGTACTTTGAGTCTAATTTGTGCAAAATGATGCAGTCATGTATCCAGCATTCAGAGTCATCTCTGTTAACCGCTGTATGTTTGTATATATGTTTTGGCTTCTGAAGCTCATTTTAGTATGCTTTAAATCTTTTCTTTTTTGATACAATTTCTATTCTCCTCATTGCCTAATTATCTTACATGTTGTCAGCAAGGTCTTTTACTGATTAGGATGGCAGACCAGTGAAGTGCATAGATTTTCTCGGCCCTATTGATTGCCAGTGCTGAAGAACAATCTAGTCTGTGTATATGTGATATATTTTCCATATATATAAAGCGTATCTTTTTTTGGCAAATACCATATGGAAAGGTGTTGACATTCCATGTCATCCTTTATCTGTTTTTACCACAAAATGGTGTCTGAGATACAGTGTTTCTGTACACATAAAATGACAGAAAATAAGCACGTAACTTGTACTATCCCAATAACTCACCAAGTGTTAATTTGTGCAAGTATGCCTATAAGTGGTAAATTAAGCAAGTTGTCCCATTTACTTGATTCGTTTTTTTCCCCCCAAGAGCTAAAACTGGTCAGCTTTAAAGTGGCTTTATAATAAAACTGCAGCAGCATAAAGCTTTTATTATAGGTTCACATGCTTAAAATGTTAGTCATGGCAATAGTGTGGAATTTTCTTGTCCCTCCTGTGTAGTAAAACTGTAACTGAAAATGAGTATGTTCATGATCAGAAATGTGTGGGATGTGTGGATTTACCCAGTTCAACAGTACAAAGCATGGAATCTGGAATCACCTTCTGAACCTCTTGGCTGTTTTTGCTTGATACAATAATAACAGTGTTAGATTATGTCAACAACTGCATGGAACTTCATATATGGAAATGTTGATATACAGAGACATATTTACACTAAAAAGAATGTTTGTTTAGCCTATAAAAATCTCAGACATATCCAGCCACAATTCTTACCATCTTCACTGCTCACCCTCTTTATTTGACGTATTGTCATCTTTTGTTGTATCACTTACCCTTACTGCCCAAACCATAAATCAGACTTTATATTCACCTGATAAAAATGCTATCTAGGTCTTCCTCTAGAGAAGCAGGAGAAGAGCTGCAAGTGTGAGCCTGAAATCAAGGAGCTGGGATAATATACAGGGAGAATTCGTAAGTCAGTCCTGAGGCTGTAGGCTCTAGTTTTCCTCAGGAATGTTTTTCCTCTGAAGGGTCAGACAGATGAGAAAGATTATTCCTTTCTTGTTAGGCTGGGATAGTATTCATCAGTCTCAGTGTAACTGCTCCATAATGTCTAACAGGCTAATTATACCAAAGACACAAGCTAATTAATTACCTAGAGCTCACTGTGAGGAGCTGTTGTTCATGTTTTCTTTATCTGTGGTACAGTTCAGTATTGTGCAGAGGTACACTTCTAAAACCTTATCTATGAGGCTTGAAAGACTTCTGACGTGCCAACAAAACTCAATGAAATCTCACCTGGATTCTGGTAACACTGAAGAAATTTTGAGATTTTCTTTTCTCTTTTACTGCATTGCATATTCCTAAACATTGGATCACTATTGGTTAGAGCCCTGTAGAGGTGTGGTACAGAAAGAAATCTCAGATACAGCGTAAAAACTTTCATTCATATACTCTTGCATCAGTACTTTCACATGCAGATGGTAAACTGACCAAAAAAGAAACTTTTTTTTTAAAAAAAATCTTTTGCTTTATGGCCATTAATATTATCTTTCAGGTATTGTTTACATTATGATACCACATACAGGCTGTTGTTAGAATAATGCATGGGGCTGGGTATTGTACTGGTAGAATTAAAAATTAAAGTGTCTTTGTTAGAATTGCTGTATCTCATAGTTCTTTATAGTCTAATGTTACAGCATTTGCTATTTAAATATAATTACTTGTGTGGTGTTGTGTGTGTGGCTGCCTAGAAATACCTTTATGTATATTTGGTAGGAGACCTTTTAAAAATTACGGAGTCACAGAATCGTGTGAGTTGAAAAGGACCTCTTGAGATCATCCAGCCCAACCCCCCTGCTCAAGCATGGTTAGCTACAGCAGGTTGCCCAGGACCATGTCCAGTCGGGTGTTGAATATTTCCACAGATGAAGACTTTACAACGTCACTGGGCAACCTGACTACCCACAGTAAAGACGTATTTTCTTGTGTTCATTTGAAATTTTCTGTTTCAGTTTGTGCCAGTTGCCTCTTGTCCTGTCACTGGGCACAGAAAAGTCTTGTTCCCTCTTATTCAGTCTCTCCCTTCAGGTATTTATATACATTGATGAGACCCCCTCTGAGCCTTCTCTTCTCCAGGCTGAACAGTTCCAGCTCTCAGCCTTTCCTTGTAGGAGATATGGTCCAGTATCTTAATCATCTCCCTGACCCTTCACTGGACTCTCTCCAGTATGTCCATGTCTCTTTTGTACTGGGGAGCCCAGAGCTGGACCCAGCACTCCAGGTATGGCCTCATCAATACTGAATAGAGAGGAAGGATCACCTGCTTCAACATTGCTGGCAACACAGTGACATAGCAGTGACAGGGATGTGACATTATGGGAGTTTATCTTTTCTTTTCCAGTAGGGCTACTTTAAACATTACAAAACTGGAAATGTCTGCACACAGATGTCACCATATTTTCAAAGTCAAGAGAAATAAATATTTAGGAATTTGAACTCACACAATTGGTTAAGTTTTTCATGTGGTGGAAGCCCATCACTCAGTAAATGTGCTTTAATGGAGTTAAGAAAGAAGATAATTTCTTTCATAAAACTGTGAAAGACACCCCTTAGAATGAATTCATACAAAATTGCTAGCAGAGTTTTGCAGTCTGAGTAAGTTTATAACTAATTTGATCTCACACCCTTTTAGTATTGAAACTAATGAACGGCTTATGGTGTCACTATTCATAAACAGCCACAGTACTGCTAATAAGATCTCTGAAAACTCACAATGTATGTTTTGTAAAAGGACTTTTGGAAAGCCATGTAATGGCTTCTTGATACTTTAATTTCTCTGTACCACTTTGCATCATTTGTTAGCTTTTCTTTTGCAATGAAGATAAAATGCAGCCCAAAACTTAAGATTTCATTTGTTTCCTCTTGTGGATGCTTTCCTTTGGTTTTGCTGTTGTCATAATTGCAATACACACAGATCAAAAGAGTCAAAATCCTAATTCTTCTCAGTTTGAAAGAAAACTTATGAGTGAGGCCAAATCACCAGCAAAGCTGGTGTGGACAGCAGATGATTGCTGACAGAATCAGGAGTAACAGAAAGTAAAACATGTTTGTCAGCTTAATGCATAAGGGCTCCATTTTTAGCATGGCATAAAGCAGAGATTTAAACTGGAGAATGGAGTAATGTTTATGGAGAAATTGTGAGCATGAAGTATGACATGAGAGTAAGTTCAAGAGATTTGTTTGGAAATTCAGCAAATAGATGATGGATGTTGGACCTAGACAGATACTAAGATGAAATTTGAATGTAGTGCTGCTCAGTTGAAGACAAAGAGTAGTGAGGAGGGAAATTTTAAGTGAAAGGAAAGGAAGATGTTACCTTTCTCTGATCTAGCAAGGGTTGAGAGTGTGAGAAATGTCCTCTGAAAGGGACGGCCACTTCAGACAGATCTTACAGATCTTTTTAATACTTGGAAGGGAGAATCAGCTGAGATGATGGTTGTAAAGTTATTTGTATTTTTGTTTTTAGTTAACAGAAAATATTTCCTCATTTTGTTGCCTCTGGTCAGGGATAGTACATGTATAACATTTGAAGGACAGGCTTGAATGGTCATGGAGTCATAGAATTTAGATTGAAAAAGACCTTTAAGATCATCGAGTCCAACTGTAAACCTAACACTGCCAAGTTCGCCACTAAACCATGTCCCTAAGCGCCACACCTACACGTCTTTTAATACCTCCAAGAAGGATGACTCAATCGCTTCCCTGGACAGCCTCTTCCAGTGCTTGATAACCCATTCAGTGAAGCATTTTTTTCCTAATATCCAATCTAAACCTCCCATGGTGCAACTTTAGGCCATTTCCTCTTGTCCTATTCCTTGTTACTTAAAAGAGACTGGTGAGTTATGAAAAGATACTGAGTTTGTGTTGGATGATATGTGGAGACTGTACTACTGTCTAGTACTGTACTTCTACTGAGGAGCAGATAGCAGAGTATATCTTACCAAAGCCACTTGATTTACATCTTTTCAAAGTTGCTTTTCTCCATTCACTCCGTCCGTTATGCTTGGGAAAAGGGTTTGTGTTGTGTCCTGTGAATCATCAGAACTAGGAAGGAAGTGACTTGCAAAAGATTTTTCACATGAAATATCCTGTTATTTGTCACACAGACTAAAAAGCTTGTGATCATGACAAATACTGTTGTATGAAAACAGATGCAGACTCTCTGGCAGATGAGGTTTGCAAATGATGTCAGTTTTCAGAAGTGGAAAATGAGACTAAACTTGAAGTCATTTACAGTGTGAGAAGTATCCTATTTATTAAGTGAACTTTGCAGTAGTTGCTATTTCTGCAAGTTTTTTAGATATGACCCTGTACAGAGTTTACTCCAAAGCACATTGTCTCACTGAGAGCATGTAGAAAATATAGTTGAAATGGCATTTGAAAGGGAAAGGTTTAATCTCCTTTCCAAACAATAATTAAAACCAGTATTCCTGACAAACGGTGCTATCTAAACTCCTACAGAATCTGAGGTTCCAACATATCTTTACGTTGAGAAATTTTAAAGCCTAGGCATATTCTGACACCTTTTAAAAACATTTTATTTTATAACACTGCTTTCCTTTTTCCATAGATCATAAAAACGTTACTAGACTAAAGCAGTTTGTGAAGAGGCTGTATTGTGGTTGTGCACCTGAACTTTTAGACTGTGAATGATGAACCATATAATATTGGTTGCTCTTCTTACTCTCTGAATGCTAATTTATATTAGGCATACCAAGTCACTCAATTGTACATCTTTATGTATGTTTGAATTATAAGGAGCATCGTACATACTTAAAATCCTGTATTCCTTCATAACTTTTAAATTATTCCATTTATATTATTATGTTTGCTTTCAGTATAAAAAGGTACTTCCAGTAATATCGTGCCATAAATGTACAATATATTTCTATATGTTACCCTCAAGAAACAGAAAAATGGTAATCCCTTCAGACTATGATCTTACATTTGTCCTGGAAATTAAAGAACAATAGAGTTTTTCTTAGTGCCTTATGATGAATTTTTTGTGAGTCCTCACTATGAAAGGAGACAACATTATTCAACCAATTGAATTGCCTGAAATGGAGAAACTTCTAATATCTAGTGGATAATTACAACTTGAATTAGTGTGTACTATTTGCTCACATAACTGTATAATATTTACGGTGTCTGTGCTGGTTAATGAAAAAAGTGAAGCAGATAATAATGTCAGTTGTTCGACTATTTTGCAGTATTGAAATACAGTTTCAGATTTCTTTGACCAATCAAACCTGTTTCTTGGCAAGGACTTGAATATGTATTTCCTAGATATCCCAGTTCCAAATGTTGCTTATTAGAAGCAGCTTGTACATAATTAAGATCATGATCAGGTCTTTTACTGGATAGGTAACAGACTGGTTTAGGTACTAGTCATTCTTGGTCCTCATTGAATATTGCTGTGTTTAGTGATGCTCTGATCACTTAGCACATATAATGATCAGGTAGTATTTAGCTGTACACAGGAGGGTGTTTTATCAGTAAAGGGAATGAATCTGAAAGACATGATCTTAATTCAGATTCAGCCAGTGTGATTATGGATATCTCATTTCCAGTAATTTCTTCTGTAAAAATTTTGTATCA
This sequence comes from Cariama cristata, assembly GCF_000690535.1. NCBI lineage: Eukaryota > Metazoa > Chordata > Aves > Cariamiformes > Cariamidae > Cariama > Cariama cristata. The sequence goes on from NW_009630565.1 coordinate 25,820, forward strand.
ATATCTGGTTGATACTTGAGCTGAGATAAATTAATACAGTTAGATTCCTTTTATGGTCTTTAACATGAACTTCTTCTGTGAGGAGGGGACAACACACCTGAATTGGACCATGTGTGTTAGCAGTGATTTTATTTCTTGAAATGTTACATGTTAAGAATTATCTCCATATGCCAATAAAAATAATTTTAACTAAAATACAGATTGTATCTCTTGCATCTTTCTAGTATCATTGCATGTATGTTTCTAGTGTCTTTCAGAAAGAGCTGATGCATCTTCAGGTTGAGTTTGAACACATTGCCATTTAGAATAAACAGATACAAAATTCTTATATTCTACATAGCGGAAATTCTGAATATGGTCTGACTTCATATATTTCTTCAGAAATCTAACTTTGTGTTTGTTTTTGAATAATGAAGGAATTGCATAGATTTTCTTTCAGTAAGTTCCAAAATAGAAAAAGTCATCTCATATGTAGATGCCTCCTTTACAGGTTGTAACCAGGAGCACACTTTTCTCATGTTTAGATTTAATATTCTGAAGTTGAGTTACGTGTTCAGCATTCATACATCATGTATGTCACATTCTGAATTCCATCCCCATTAGCTAAGTCTTAAATTTTAGACAGAGAAAAGACAATCTGGGATGTATATTTAAATATCTTTTACATTAGTACACTGCTGTAGCATGTAAAGGAAAAGGAGCTCAATCTAATAATACATACTGTCTATCGATGTATGTGTATCTGTTATCCTGCCCTCCTCCACTCCTATCAACTTTTTAAACCATAGGCCAGTTCTTGCCAAATTCCACAGATGCTTAGAAGTCTCAAAGATATAAAGTTTCCTGTAAAATTCACAAAAGTAAGTGTTGTTTCCAGGGGGAAAGACTGCTGTGTGAGTACACCTTCTACTAAATATCCCGCAATCTGGAAACTACTTGAGTTATTTTGATTTTGGTTTTATGATATAGCTATGTATTTCTGAGCTTGTAGTGTTATAAAGTGTGTTTCTTTCTAGGGCTGTTGTGAAAGAAGGTCCTAATTCTATCACAAAGGGACAGTCTTCAAAGTTAAAATGGTTTGCAATTAAAAGATCTTCAATTGATGCCTTTTTTGTCATTTCTGCTGTAAATATATGATTGGATAAAAACCTTGTATACTAGTTAATAATTCTGTTCTTGCAAACTTTCTAATACACCAGTGGAAAATTGTGCAAGAATTTTTTTTTCTGAATCATTCCTGGACTATATGCTATTCAGTATTATACCAGAATGCCTCACCAAAATCCTGAAGTTATTCCTGAATTTTGCTAGTACATCTGAAAGGAGATTTTGTTACTTGCTTTATTGGACTTTATTGAAACTTCTGGGGCATTATTATGATTATTTGCTTGTTCTCTTACAGTATGCTTATATATGAGAAATAGCTGAAACTGCTATGTAGCAACTTGTAGAAATGAAATTTGCGAAGGAGTATTAGAAAATATCATCAAGAAGCCTAGGTAAAATCCTATTCTGAATGAAACACTGATAATTGAAAAAGAATTCTAGATATCTCATATTGAGAGGTTCTAAACACTTTAGAACACAGTAGGAACATATGCTTTAACTGCAGAAAAAAAATCTCAGAATTGAGCAAGAGTAGAATTGTTTTAATCTTTGACTATCAGGTGAAGGGAATGGTACTCAGGAATGTGGGTATATGAGAAAGAAACTATCAGAAGGATGACAATTAATGGACTGTTAAATTAAGAATTTTAGAAGCCTATGGAAAATAATGTTAGGAAAACATTATTTTCATCATATGGAACACCATTTTACTGTCAAATATGTATTTATAATACATTCTTTTCAGAGGTATTACTTAATTTTAATATGTGCGTTTTTTTCTTAGATACAAACAAAAGGTGATGCTTCTGCAGTTGTTGCTCAATATGGCAAACTATGAATATTCTGTCTTTATGTATGCAAGAGTCATTTAGTGATGTCTCAATAGCATGCATAACATAGCACTATCACCAAAATGCACTAATGAAAGACTTCATCTGATAGTCACTTACTAAAGACCAAATGTGGGTGACCCAAAACTTAAAGATAGTTTGGTTTAAATAATAGTTTGTTCAACACTGGAATGATAGAAGATGTTTGAGCAGAAGGTGGAGGACTGTGCACACTATGGAACTGTGGTTCAAAGACTGACTGCCAAGTAAAGACTCAGTTACCGGAATCAAGCTCTGACAACAAACTCATTCTGGATATAGGATGAAAAATGAATAGACTTTGTGTGTGTACGTGTAAGGAGTGGATTTATATATTTTTTAAAACCTGAACACAAGTATTGGTGAAAATAGAAGAAACCCTGACTGAAAGACCTGGAATTTTATCCTATAAAGGACATTGATTTAGGATTATTTCAGTGCATAAATATTTGCAAGACAATAATCTGAATTTGTTCTTACAGGGAAGAATATCAGACCTTGGAAAACTTTGAAGCTTTCAAATGATAATTTAGATTAAGCTCTTCCTAATTGTCCTTTGAAAACATGACTTAAACACCTAGATCATTTAGACATTGTTAAAAAACACTCATGTCATGCCATTTCATTTACATGACCTAACCAAGATTAACATTGGGTTTTTTTCTTTGTCTTCCTCACTAGTGGAGGAGTTCGAAAGTTTCCTGTTTAATGTAAAATTTCATGATTATTTATTAATTGTGTACTTAAATTACATAAGCAGGAAACTCTCTGTGGTGAAAATTGAAACTTTTCAGTGAATGGCCCATTGGTGATGATTCTGCTATAACTACTTTCAATAAGCTAGTACTTGCTGTAAGCCAGAAGGTGAGCATGATGCTTATTCTGTATGTGAGTACCTGAAAGCTTTTCCACATTGGATTTCACTGTACTTGACAACAACTGCTTATTTCTTTCGTCATAAGTGGTCTGTGTTTTCAAGGGAACAGAAATATTGAATAAAATATGTCCTTGTGACCATATATTTTACTTCTATGCTTTTGGAGTTTTTTTCTCATTAGAATGTTAATGGAGTATCTCTAACTAGACTGCTGCAAAATGGTATCACTTCAGTTTCAATGGAAATGGAACAGTTGTCTGCTTTCTTTTGTAACCCTGAACTGTATGTCTTGGTAAATAAACAATTCAAACCCCATAAATCATCTGGTAAAACATTTTAGCATCTGAGAATATTGCTTCAACAGCTATTGTTGGATGATCCATTCTAACCAAAGATACCAATCTTGGTTATTTGGGAGGTTTACATAAAAAATAAGATTATTTCTGCAGCCAACCGCATAAGAGATGCCTTTGACTTATCAGCTGTAC
>NW_009630566.1:0-253 GCF_000690535.1 Cariama cristata
ACTCCGTCGCTCCGAGGCTACGCAGACTTTGGCACTGTTACCATTCACTAATTAATAACTTCAGGCTGCCAGCTGGGTTAAAGAGAACAGCGTCTGGATAAAGAGACCGACAAGCCGAGCGTCCCAGGAGCGGAGGACTCCTCACGTCTGCCCGTGCCAGGCTTCGGTGCCCGTGGGCCGGCGTGAGAGCCAGCTGCTAGGAGCTCGTCTCAGCACGAAGAAAGCCACTTGTCAACCAAAGAAAAATACCTTT